>NW_015388748.1:50523-86537 GCF_001527695.2 Protobothrops mucrosquamatus
TAATGAAACGTTTCAAAGAGGCGCAAATCAGATGAAATTGAGTTGAAGTACATGTAGTCCTCGACTTACGACAGCGACTGAGCCCAAAATTTATGTTGCTAAGTGAGACTTTTGTCATTTCACGACCTTTCTTACCACATTTGTTCAGTGAATCACTGCGGTGGTTAAATTAGTAACATGGTTGTTAAGTGAATCTGCCCCCTCCCATTGACTTTGCTTGTCAGAAGGTCGCAAAAGGGGATCACGTGACCCCGGCACAGTGCAACCGTCATAAATATGAATCGGTGCCCAAGCATCTGAATTTTGATCACGTGACCATGGGGATGTTGCAAAGGTCCCAAGTGTGAAAAACGGACATAAGTCATTTTTGTCAGTGCTGTTGTAACTTCAAACGGTCACTAAATGACCTGTCGTTAAGTCAAGACCTACCTGTAAAAAGATCTGCGCTTTAGAACAAACTGTCCTATCTTCTAAGTGCTTTCTAGGCATGCTGGACTACAAATTCGATCAACTTCAACAAAAACAAGTTTGTGAAATAAACACGTGATTTGAATATTTTTAGAGGGCTTACAAAAAATATAAGCTAGCTAGAGCAGACTATTTTTTTTTCTCTCTCTAGGAAATTAAATCCGGTGGTTGACCTGCTCTTATGATGAACAAGATAGCTCCATTTCAGAACAAGCAAGCAGAAGAAATGAAACCATCCATAAATTACATTTGAATGGTGATGAAGATAACACTAGGGAAATCATTAAGAGCAAAGAAGATAAAGCTAGTCTTTCAGCATTCCAGAACTCATTCCTTTTAGCGAAATGAAATATTTTTTTCTGCAGACTCTCTCGCTCTTAGCGAAATGAAATATCTTTTCTGTGGATTCTCTTGCCAAAATGTATATAGAGAAGAGATCTGAAAGCACCAGTTTTTGCAGATTCTCAATATTTCTGCAGGAGCGCTGAGAATTAATTTGACAGAATATTTTGGAATTAGCAAGAGGACAGTATTAAATACTGTATTACAACCCCTGTGTGTCAAGCAACAAAACCCAGGCAGTTTGAAATGACACCATGCTTGGACTGGAGCAAGCATTTACCCTCTTCCTCCCCCTACCAAATATTTCTTTCAGGAAATCTATTTTAAAAATGTTAATTAAAATAGCAAGTTCCAAGCACATCTTTGAGACAAAATCAATGAGCTTCCAAGATAAAATGCACAATTTGCCAACTGTCTTTACTGCAAAGTGTTCTACTGTTTAATGTCATCTCTCTATAAATTGTGTTTCATTTGAACTCACAATCATCCTGGTGTTCAAGATGACAGGGAATGGAATCTATCCTATGAAGTACATTCAGCCCTTGGAAATCCAGAGTTAAAAGATTTACCAGTTGAATATTGCTGTTCTTCCTCCCTCTCCCCCAATCACACACTAAAAGGTGAGACATTCCCCCCCACACACCCACACCTTTTATGGTAAATCTCCTAAATGGGCAAGGGGTGGGGGGAGGGGTGAACCTTGTTGACTTGCAAAGCAGTGAGATGTCACCCACACACTAAAAGTGTCAGCACAAAATATCACAGGATGAAATCACGCACAGGAATTTATGGGCTCAGTTGCAGTGAAAGCTTTTGAGGACTAAACAGGGTTAGACTTCAGGTCTGTCTGCATGTGTGTCTCTGTGTGTGTGTGTGTGTGTGTCTGCTCTGTGTGTGTGCGTGTGAACTTTTCCATTATTCCTTAGGAAATGATCTGTGCCATAGAGAAAAGGGCAATTCCGAAGCCCGGTCTTCAAAACATTCCGATCCATTTCTTCATTGTGTCAAACACTCTTCGTAAACACGTTGGGAGTGCTTCTCTCCAGATTTTGCAAAGAATCCTGGCAAATGACACACTTTCGGTGCCGTCCTTTCCCAATCCTTCTGTATTTATGGTGGCGTGGCTCGGATCATTTGGCAGCTGATGAGGACAGGAGCTAGCTTTCAAAAGCTCCCCCCTTCCCGGACAGAAGAAGGCACAAAGAAATTTGCACTGGTTGCCTAATCCTTCGGGCTGCCCTCCACTTTTTCTCTTCCAAGCCCGGGACTGGCAGTGGCTCGGCAGGCTTGTTCTCTCTCCCTCTCTTCTCTCAGTCTCTCTCTGTGTCTGGCTGGCTGCCTGCGTGAAAGGCATCACTAGCAAGAGGCGGGGAGGCTGGAAAGGGATGTGCAAGGGAGGCGACGTCATCCCGGAGGCAGGGCTGCAGCATCTCCGGGGCCCGCCTGCTAGCAAGTGAGACGGCAGCCAACCACAGCCCGCCTCCAACCCAAGATGGCCTTTGAACTCTCCACCAACTTCCTGCTGAGGTTTCCCCCCCCCTTCTCTTTTTCAAAGGGAAAAAAAAAAGTACACAGTGCAATGCAGTATGTGTCTGTCAGCTCTGCGGCACAAAGGAACAGCCATTTTGTGACAATCCAGACCTGCGGTGAAAATGCCTAATGCTCTCCCTTCTTCCCTTCTCCTCCATCTCATTCTCCACTGCTCCACTGTTTCGGGCAGAACGTCAGCAATCCTCAAGTCTCTCAACACCACCACCACCACCCTCCTCCTCCTCCTCTCCCTGCCTTGGTCCTCGCCTCCCACTTTAAATCTCCTTCTTTGTTGCAAGGGTTGCTTCATAAAATGGCTGCCACTAGCTGAGCGTTTGGTGGGAGCCAGGGCGATGTGAATGGGCAGCTCCTCCAGAGAGGTGGCAGGGGAAAGTGCTTGCAGGAGACCCCCCCTCCCAAGGGTCTCCACTGGGAGGTGAACATGCATGTTTGAACCCTGCATTGTCTCAAGGCATTCCACAGAGGTGCGTGGAGAAGCAGAGAGAAATAGAAGACCTTATCCTTGCTATAACTTGAAGGGAAAAGCCCTTATCATCTTATGCTTGCCCCAGTCCAAGGCATCTGACCCAAACTGATTATTATGGTTTAGGTCAGGCCAGTCATGCTAACTGCAAGTCCCCACTGAATTCAGACTTAGGGTTGAGGAAAAATGTGGTTTGGGGTGAGAATGAGAACACACTCCAGGGTTAATCGCTAGCCCAAACTTTTACAGAAATATGGAGACGCTTGCAATTATCTGAGGTTTACACCTCTAGAAGCTCCATATTTACAGAATCTCTTTGCTATGACAATATATATGGACATTCTTGTCCTTGCTTTTAAGAGCAGGTGAAAAGTCTTCCATTTTCAAAAGAACTTTGATTAGCGCCCCAAGACTCAGAACACTTACAAGCCCAGCCCATTGGGGAGTGCCCCTTATACAGGCTTGCCCCAATAATTTAAATTTTAATTTAAGATTAGCCTTTCTGCTCTTCTTCAACGTTACCCTGTTTCCATTGTACATTTTCCCTTGTAAACCCTTCAGAAAAAGCACTGCTAGAAAGTGAGGTAGAAATGTAATCAATTAGTGGTGCAAATGTGTTTGTGTGGCTTTAATGAAGCATCCTTTAACCAGCTTACTTTGGATGGTGGTTTGCATCTTTTTTTTTTTTAGGACTTGGTACAATCCATCTTGAACATGAATTCTGTTATAGAAGAAAACTAATGCAATCTTTTAAAAACTCAACATTCTTGGTGGACTATCTCAGATGTTTCGTTTGCAACACCTAAAGTACTTTTCTGAAATATTTAAGTGAAAAAGCTTGGTCATGCTCAGTTATTTAAAACTATCTTCCAGGATTAGAAAACCAGTTAATTTTGACCATTTGTTTCATACCAGGTTGTAGCTGAACATGGATGTGATGCTCACCTCAGCAAACTATAATGTGACCAATTTCTCCATTAGTACTATTTGAATACTAAGGGGTATTCCAGACACCATTAGCCAAATTTA
Organism: Protobothrops mucrosquamatus; assembly: GCF_001527695.2. Classification (NCBI taxonomy): domain Eukaryota; kingdom Metazoa; phylum Chordata; class Lepidosauria; order Squamata; family Viperidae; genus Protobothrops; species Protobothrops mucrosquamatus. The sequence continues at coordinate 54,377 of NW_015388748.1, forward strand.
TCCTTTGAAGCTGTGAAGTGGGGCTTATGCTTTATGTTTTACAATAAGGCATATCTGATCAAAATACTCCCAGGAAGAATGTGTTCTTTGTACAATGGATGCTTGTATTTATAAGCAAGAGGGAGGCCCTTAGAATGGCATTTTGTAGTAGTGAGGGGCAAAGAAAAGTTGTTTTTTCTAAAATAAATATTTGTTACACCCATCTTTTACGTATACCTTGCTCCCACCCAACTGCACACTTATCTCAAACAAATGATGTCACAAATGGATTAGGTGCTTTTCAGGCCCCAGTCTTATAGACAGGAAGTTTCAGATGTAATGTACACAGAACTTCCAGGATGTCTTGCTAAAACAATTTCTGCACAAACACATCTTTAACTTCCCCTCCAAAAAAAAGTTCATTTTACAATATGAAGAGTAGTTGCAGTTCAGAAAATAAGCTTTACAACATAAACTTTCAAGCAAGGCTGAGTTATGCTTTCACAGTTCATTTGAACTGAGTGCTGTCAATATAATTAGTGTCTTATTTTAATTCAGTTGGGTGTTAACATTTTGCTTGATGTAGTACTCCTTTATTACCGAGAAAGCAAAACTTCAAGGGTGGATGCTATGCAAATAATATACCCAAGAGAATAGAGGGGAAAAGGTAAAAGAGCTGGTTAATCTAATTTCTTTTCATTCAACTCAGTTCTGTTGTTTACAATAGATAGCTGTTCTCATCAGTGTTGAATCTCCTTGTTCAATTTGTAAAAAAAAAGAAAAGAATGAATTATGTTATTTTAATGTGGATATTGGCATGCTAATTTCAAAACTAACTTTTTATCAATGTCAGCAATTCGACTTTTACCACTGTCTTTTGGAGTTGAGCTTCAAAGATCTGAAAATTATGCAATAAAAAAAACCCAAGTTCCTTTATGTTTTTTTCTGAGAATCAAAGCAGCTTCTTCAGCATCCAAAAATCACGGAGTAAATCCATATAATATTTTAAATTTTAAGTGCTCTCTTCCATTGTACTTGTTACATCAAAGGCTTTCCTGACAAAAGGCCTTATTTCAAATGGTAATGTATATAATGCATTGAAAAACAGACCTGATAAAAGTATCATGTGTATTTTAGAATTATAAAAATATTGAAAACCTGAAAAGGAATACAAGTAACAAAGCCAGGAAAAGATCAACAAACACATTGGAAAAATATTAGAATCCTCATAAGATAACTATAGTTTCCATTAAAGTATGGTCAATATAAAAACAAAAACAAAAAAAAACCAAATTTCCTTCTGTTTCCCTTATAAAATATCAGCCTAAATATATTCAGCATCAAAATATGCATTTACAATGAACATGCACATAACCTAAGATTCCAAGAAATTATGCCTTAAAATAACATCTTTTTGTAAAATATAAGCAAACCCTATCCATGAGAAAGCTTGGAAACAGTATCAAAATATCCTAAAATGCTGAAATAGTATCAAAGTTCCTTAGCCCGAACTGAATATACAAGCAAGGAGTATCAAGCAAACACACGTATTCTTTTTTTTATTTTAAAATAAACATTTTTTCATTCATAGAACTTTCTGTAGTCTCTGATTTACAAATACCATCAGGCTTCTGTCAGGCCTTCACTTGGAAGTTTAAACTCCACAAATTCTTCAAAGAAAAAAAAAATCCCTTGTATGTAAAATGGTGCAATGCAGCAGAAGGGAACAAGGTCATTTTTCACAGCACAAAACCCCTCAAAATGCAAAATTTAGCAGCTGAAACTGCATCATATACAGGGTTCCATCTGTGTAAAGGTGCTTTACTTTTTAAGTAGAGCTTGGGGCCTTTTCAGTCACACCACAAGTTTCAGAAATTGTTATCAAAAAAAAAAAAAAAAAAAAACAGGGTGTGGCATATTAGCAGTCTCAAGGTCATTTCGTAAGGAAAGAATCCAAAAACACCGAAATCTATTTATTTCTATCATCAACGATGGCAAGTCAAAGCTGTCAAAAGGTTAACAGTGGCTCAGAATAATGTAAAAAAAAAAAATAAATAAAAGTTGAGAAGATCATACCTCGATGCATGGCTGTGGACGGAAGCCTCCTCTCCTTGGCTTTTGTCCGTACTTCTCAACATCTTTAAATTCTTAAAATGTTAAGGGACAAGCAGGAGGATGGCCGGAGTGGGGCTGAAGTCCTGCGCCCAAGGTATTTTACTGTCAAAAGTTGAAAGAAAGGTAAGCTCCCACACTTTTGCTTTGAGAGGTTTCCAAACAACAAGAACAAAAAAAAAAGCCCTGACGCTGCGAAGCTTGCTTATAACAAATAATACAGAAGGGACATCAGGTACGGTAAAAAAAATAAAAAATAATAAAAATTATCTTTGTTTTTTAAAAAAAAAAAACCCGCGAAGGAAACCCAACCCTGGGGAGCATCCTGCAAACTTTCCCGAAGTCAGCCCTGGAAGCGAGTCTTTCTCGGTATTTTATTGCGTCATTCCAGGCTCGTTGAAATCGGTCGAAAAATAACAAAATCCCCCCCGGTATGGGGAAAAAAAAAGGGGGCAAAATCCCCCCCCCTAACAAGGCATAGCTGATCATCGCCCACCTACCTGAGCCAGGCTCCAGCGCCAGGTCCAGCCCGCTCTTCCTAGCCGTGGGAAAACGCTCGTTTCCAAACGCAGCAACGCAGGGGGAGAAAAAAACAAACCAACTCCGCTTTCTTTTAAAAAATAACCCATCCGAAATTAATCCAAACGATCCGCAAGCGTTCCGTCGCCATCGGCAAGCGTGAAAGGAAGAAAAAAAAGGAGAGAGAGAGAAAAAAAAAAAGATCCGGAGAGGAAGAAGAAAAAAAAAAAAAAAGCTCATTAGCAGAGCTGACAAAAATGGAGGTACGCCATGGCTTCCAAGCTGGGAAAAACAACGACCTGGGTTGATTTTTTTTTCTAACCAGGCGAAGGAGGGGGAAAAAAAGAAGAGTCCCCCCCACCCCAAAAGCTCCTTTTTCTGCCCCAAAAACGCCCGATCCCCCTTGCCCCGGCCTCCGGGAGAGACCAGGGGCCGCAGGAGCCCCTCGAGGACGCCCAAAAGTTGCACAAAGTTGCGCAAAAGTGGCGGAGGAGAGGGAGGAAAAGAAAAAAAAAGAAAAAGGCAGGAGGCTCAGCGCGCTCTCCAAGGCACAGCCGCCATCTAGAGCTTTCTTCCCAGCTCTGAGCTCTGCCTTTGATTGACACTCTCTACATTTACCCCACAACTCAGGTGATGTACCATAGACCCACCCCTTCATTTCCACCCAAAAAAAAAAAAAAAGAAAGAAAAAGAAAGAAGGGAGCCTCCATCTAAAGGGAGCTTTACTCCCCCATCCCTACTATTATCTCCAGCCAACTCCCATCTGTGGAGGGGGCAACTGAACTCCAGCTGGTTCAGACACCCTTTCTAAGCCAAAAGAGAAAATTATTTGGTGGCTTTTGTTGGAAAGGGCTCTGGCTTTTACCATGGAGAGCCTTGGACTAGAAGGACTTCCTGCCTGGACAGGAAGTTGTGGTACACAGAGCCATTTTGAAAAGAAGGCAGTGGGACTTGGGGCTCCTTGGATTAGCGTGGGCAACGTGTATGGGTTGGCAAGCACCCCCAATGGGTAATTCCAAGTAGGAGTCATCTCTTCAACGGGTCTACTCGGTTACGACGATCTGATTGGTTCTAGACCGTTAATTTTTAGGAGAATTCCAAACAGAAGCAAAAGTTTTTATGTCGTCTGCCACTCGAGACTCAATGGCGCCTCCCTGGTGGTTCTATCCGGAAGGGGCAAAATCGGATCCATTGTGTTTGTTTAGGTCATCTGGTACCAAGAGAGTTGTGAAATAAATCCATGTCAACTGGACTACATAAAGATCCTAAACTGATCTTGTGATGTAGCTGAATTATAACGATGTTTCCGCACAAGTGGGACCAAATATCAATATTAACAAAAACCGCTTGCAACTCATGAGCAAAGATAAAACCAGCGTTCCGTCTTCAACCATTTCCATACTTGGAAGTTTTAGGGTTTTATCATGACCCCTAATATCTGGACAAAGGTCTTGATCTAGAGCCAGAGACAATCAAAATGACTCACAAATTGTCCTACTTATAGTAGCCATCATTTGTCATTTCTCCATATATTATTTCGGTCCAAAAAAGGTCCAAATAGTGCACTCTAAGTGAACAATCTGATAGCAAAATACTTAACAAAGTTGCCCAATTACAGAGATTTGGGAAGTGGCCAATTAATACCATTATTCATACTAATTTTTAAAACAAATTAAATATGCAAGAAATTCCATTAGCCTAGAATTAAGCCACCAATGAAGCAAACAGAAGCATCTAAAGATGGCATAAATGGCCAACTATCCACATTTACTTCAAAAGCATGATTACTCCTTTCAATAAAGTCAACCTCAAACATTAATTTTGCATTTTAGATAATTTACCCTCAATATCTTTTGTACATCAGTATGCCACTAAAATGAATCTTGTATGCAGCAATTGGAATGGAAAGTTAAAAAGATTTTAGTAAATGTAGTAAAAATGGTAAAGATTAATTTTTATGGAAAAAATAAGACAACTGATTTAAAGATTTTGACTAAGTTCTTTATCCAACTCTTAATGAACTGGAGCATCCATGTAGTAGGCACCATGATTGTTTTGGACACTTGTATCAACAGTAAACCAAGTAGTATTGTTATGTATGATCAAACCCACATACCACAATGAGGAAATCTAAGTATATAAGTATTCAGAGAAGCAGGTGTCAGTTTTTAGATACATGAATATTAAACCTGTCTTAGAAAGGTCCTGAGCACAGTGCCCATCCATAGATCCACAGAAAACACATTATTGGACTTGTACCTTTCTAAGAATTGCACCAATTCACAGATGTAATAAACATGAAGAGAACATGTAACTCCGACATTATACAAAGAGTAATAACAATCATAATATAGAACATAAAAACTCTCTTAAGTTTATAATCTTACTGAAAAGGCAAACTAAGGAATCATTTAAAGTTTTGAAATAGTTGGTGAAAGTATTGAGCTCCTTCAATAATCAAACAGTTCTCATCAATACCAACAACAAATCATATAAGAATGTTTCAGCCCAAAAGATGACAAACAAGAATAAATATGGAAAAAAACACTTTTATTTAAACCATTTAAATAGCAATGCACTTCTGCCAATTAAATAGGGGACAGACATTTTTATACATTCCTGGTTTGCAAAAATTTGATCAGCCCCTTCCAGCCCTTCATCCCCAGATGGGTGCTAAACCCAAGATTCTGGAAACACAGAATTAGCTCAGATCTTCTGTAGTTTAGACAATCGTCCATGCTAAAGAATCCCTGTCTTGGATGGACATACTCAGCAATCATGCACTGGTTCACTTTCTGAACCTCTCAGCAGTGGAACTGCCATCTTGATTTGGAAATCGTTGTCTCCCTTTGAGTTTCTTCCTTTCTCTGGACTCTTTATAAAAAAAAATTAAAAGAAAATGCTGTTGGAATGCAAGTAATTTTATCCTTAAATTTAAGAAGATAATCAACATTTAACTGTCATCTCTGAGCATATTTGAAAATAATTTCAACACATTTTAAAAAACTTAAATGAATTATCAAGATTAGTACTGTTGAATAGTAATATTTTCATATCAATGTGCAGTGCATTTTCCTTTTTAAGCTTTCTGCTGAAAGTAGGATCTGGCTTATAAAAACTCCAAAACAGACATGACTTCTGGAATTTTAATGGGCAACAACATAAAAGCAAAATGGAAGCTTCAGTGTTAGAAAATGTATTACTTTTGCAAACAATGTAGCACTAGTAGAGAAACCCATAGATACCTCTCCTGCTAAAGATTTAAAAGGTGTCCAAAAGAAAAGCCTAAGGAAAAGTACTAAGCAAGTAATTTTATCAGACAATAGAACTGATTGTATACAAAGTTATCTCCACTTACTTATTTCTAATATAAGATTCTTTTATTCTGGTTTATGTAAGTAAAAACTGAAAAAATTATTTAGACTTTTACAAAATTCCTAATAATAACTTATTCTCTCAAAGTATGCCTTATCGCCTGAAAGTTACTTTATTTCAGGTTTAATTTTATGTGGACAAGTAGCCCAGCTTGTTTAATCAAAATGACATTGTAGCCTCATTATTTTCTTGTACCTTCTTAACCAGAACTTAATTATCCCCCTCTGATTTCACTCTAGGGGCAGGATCCAACAGATGAAGCAGCATCAAATATGCTCATTTGAAGGGAGGAGATTTTCTGTGGAATACCTAACAATTACTGGAGAATTTCAGCAGATCTACCAAAATCAGTGTCTAAGACCTATTTCAAGTCAACATTTTCTTGAAAATGTTCAACATTTTCTTGAAAATGTGTTTCTAAAAAAGCTTCAGAACTGAACAAATTTCTTTCTCGCAAAGCACTAGCTATTGATCACTAAAAACTGTGAGGGATAACTGGTACTTTTAATATCTGGAAAAGTTAGGGAATGGTTTATTCATGGTACCATTCTGAATGTAACTATCAAATAAAAAATAGGAAGCTAGGGATGGAGAATTTATAGTGATTGGTTCAAGAATATTAATGTTGTGTCATCCCTTGATTGGCTATATCAAGAACCTCCCATTTTTTTTATCACTACCCACTATTACATTGTACTGTAAATGCAGCAGCTTAGCATAAACTGAAGCCACCATTTTGTTGCAACCAGTATCTTAAAGGCATCTTAGAGTCCTTGCATCTACCTTAATTATTCTCCTCATCACATGCTAATGTATACATTGTTTTCAATTGTTTCAAACAAAAAGAAATATTGACAACAAAATCATCAAGTCAAAACCATTTAGTTTTTGCAATGACTAGAAATCCAGCAAAATGTTTGATGGTAACAAAAGCAGATCAAAGGGGAAGAAAAACCCCTATGTTTATCTATGTTGAGAATAGATGATAGCTTCTGTTATTATTCCAAAGACTATATAGGATAAGCCAATGTTTTAATAAAATGTCCAACCACAAAAACATTCAAGTTAAGCTGTTTTAAATATAATTTATCAACATAAATTTATTACTTATGTTCTATAACTGGGTACAATCCAACTGAAGGGATTGTATGTACCACAAATGACACTACTTCCATTCTACTTCTATAAAAACACCACAATCTAGATATAAAATAACAAACTGGATTCTCAAATTTACATCTCAGTCATAAATAACTACAAACTTTTGAATAGCTGCCATTCTCCATTTTTAAAGGTGAATTTAGCATTTTTCCCAAAGCTCAATTGTATTAATCCAAAAGAAAATGACAGAAGTGAACATTCTCTACAAAACCGATGTACGTTTTTCACTTTAGAAACCTCAATGGCTCAGATTGTGTAACAAGTAACAACAGAATAAACACATCAAGACACGTCATACAAATTCATTTCTATTGAACTCCACAAGTTTTGATTGTGTAAAATATTATTTCATAAATTATACATTTAATGCTTAAAATCTTATAATTCATAAGGTGTACTGATAATGCATTACTGAATTCCACATGTAATACTGATATAGCACTGTTTTAAGATCTAAAGCTTTTGTTCAATAAATGAATAATAGTATAATGGATATATTATGGGTAAAAGATTCAAAATTAATCATTGTAAATGGATGTGACCAGGTATTCTAAGCTGTATTTAATATGTAGTTTCCTAAAAATGAGATCATCTAAATCCCAATTATTTGCTGCTCAGAAAATCTGACAATTTTAAGAATTTCAGAATTTTAATTAGCCCAAACAAGTCTTTTTAGAAAACAAACGAAGGCTCAAGTTTAACTCTTATTACTACTTTTGCAAAAGTATTGAGATAAACACTCATTTAGGTTTTGCCAATAGTTGCTGAAGAACTATGGGTGCTGTAGGATGTTCTTCATTAAGGAACAGACTGAGAAACAGGCAGCAAACAAGGTTTTCCTAAAGAGGTTTTATACCACTGAAACTCTTGTGTCTGTTATCCTTTGACTTGGGGAAAAAATTGGTGCATTGTAGGGCAGCTAATTTTGGACCAAGGTACCTCAAATGGGCTAACTAACAAAATGAGTCCAAAACCTAGAACCCAATGCTTCCACTGAATTGAAATTTGACAAATTTTATAAAACATTCATGACATAAAAATTATCATAAAACATTACATAATATAAAAGATTATGAAATATTTCCTTTGGTCAACTCCTCTTGTTTCTTTGTGCTTTATTACTTCAATATGGGCTACTTTCAAGGCAGATGTAGTTTTGAATATGTGCCTGGATTTTTAAGAACTTTTCTGGAACATTAGATGTTCTGCCATTTTTGAAGGCCTTGAGGAATCTGGTAGAGAAATATCTCTGAAACGATAATCCAATGGGCCCAGGGGTTGTTTAGTTAAAGTCAAAAAGAGGAAGAAATGTGGAACAAATATGGCAACATCTAAGAAAAAAATAAACACTGACTGTGTTTTAAGGGACCATCAATTTCCATTTTAACAGTTCTGTTGTTGGATGAAAGACGTGGTCTTACTATTTACTAATTGTTATATTTTGTCACTACTCTATAGATGTGTATGCACATAAATCATGTGAAACTTTTGGTTAAGGAACCAGCATTAATTATCTTAACCTTCTCTTTTTTGTAAGCATCCCTACAATGACTGCTTACAAAAGGAACATAGGACATATTTACACTGATGCACTTCACTCACATCAACTACCTAAGATCTAGCTAAAATATGACTAAAACTTCATGGTAAATATGTTTTGGAGACTGTATACCAAAAAGGAAGACTACTGCCATATGGGACTTAATTCATATTAACATTTATTTGTAAAATGTTTGTAAAAAGCTCTGGAACAAATAAAAAGCATTTATGGTAGAATCTCAGCATTCAAATTCATCAGAATGCAATGGGAGCTTGTAACAGGCAACCATTATTACTTGGTAAATTATTGTTTAAACATATTTCAATTAAACAGAAAAGGAGATATTTAGAAAATAAACACCTTTTATTTTAGTTGAAGGTGTATATAAAATATACTTGAGGTCATTTCCATTTTTTGTCACTCGTTTCTCTTGTGCTCTTTCATGTGTTGTCCCATAAAAGATCAATGGTACTTTCAAATAACCTGTTTATTGTAATGAAAAAGTTTAGGATTCTGTGGCTTTCAAGGTGTTGTTCAAATAGAATACCCATCAAGCCAAATAGCAAAGCCAAACATGAAAGCTGCTAAAATGGCAGTCTAGTAATATTTGAAGGACTGGCTATTCCTCTTCTATGTCTTAAACATTTTCAGAAATAGTATCCTTTTGTTAAGCAAATAAAGTGTAACTTTCTATACAAAAGCTCTGCTAAATCACATGATGAGCTGGTTTGTAAAGCACTGTTTTCCAGTTAGTGCTCCCCATACTAGTGAAAGCATAGCCACCACTGTATTTTAACTGCCAATCAACCAATGATAACTGGATTGAGTAAGGCTGACCTGAATAATGCAATATGCAGAACTGTAGTTCTCAACTGCTGCTATACATTCCACAGGTGAGATGCAGAAGCATTCGAAGTAAGAGTAGGATAAATCAATGAAACTTTCAAGTCTTCAAATTTACCATAAATAATAAATATATCCACAGAATGCTTGAACACTACCCTTCCTTGGATTTTTTTTAAGGGTAGAGAACTGCTTACATGGAATATGATTTCACCACACAACATACTAATTCAAATTAGGATTTTGGAGGAATTATCCAAGTTAGCCTTCTGAGCATAGTTAAACCCTCCAGAAAAATGTTCACTTAATAGAACAAACTGAAGTAGCTACTGCACTCAAATGCTACCCTTCAATGAGATGACTTGATTTATAAAGAATTTTCCTAGAATCCAAATATTCACCAGTGACAATTCTATTTATAGCATATTAAACATATACCCTAAAACCCCAGCATATTTTTTGATCAGCAGGTTCTTGACCAAAGGAAAACACAGCGCAAATCTTTTAAACCTTGTATTAAAATAACATGGTCTTGCTTCTAACACTGAATAGATTTTAGAAAACCAGCTGGTATATTTTTAAAAATGTCAGAATTTGTATATGATTACAGATATGTTGCATTCTGAAACATAGGAGCTTTAGATTCTATGTATCTCAATGAATGTTAAAATTTATTTCGAGCACCATGCAGTAGGATAATTATAGACAATCCAGGAGATGGTAGAACAGAACTTTCTGTTTTAAGCAGGTGATTGACTGTAACTTAGATATCTAATTACTTTCAAAATTAACTTGTTCAAGTGCTTTGTGCAATTAAAAGGAGCAAGTAATGCTTTTTTACAGCAAACTAATTTAGACCAAAAAATGGTGTACTGTATATGCAAAAAATGGCAGTCAATAAAAAAGAAATGTACTGATAAAGAGGGTTAAGCTGACTCCTTCTCACCAATGGTAGATTCAGATGGGTATATTTTTTATTATGCTATCTGGAAAAATATTAAAACATACAATTTTCCTAATGGTAGCAGAGTAGTTTCCTCCAAGAATATTACTGGTTGATTCTATTAAAATTATCCTGGAAACATGGCTCATTTAATTCATAGAGATTCATAGTTTTAGATCTTTTCCACAAAGCATGCTAAAACACAGTCACAAAAGCACTCATAGTAATATACTGAGAGCAACTTACCAGTACACCATAAAGAATCAGGTATTTTGTGGAATCAGTTCAATGTCATCTGGAGAGAAAAGGTAAATATCTTTTGTTTAATAAATTAATTCAATATATCACTAATAAAATCCTATATTTATTCAGAAAAGTTGTGATTACACAAGAGTGTTCTTAGTATACTAAACTATAAAGTTGCTGCCTGTTTTCTAAAGTAGGGACTTACTACTTTATGCACTATGAATCCATGGCACAATAGGTTTTCTTTGTGGAAATATGTGGGTATTATGTTTTAGGGCTTTCTTACTTTACCCTTCTCCTGTCTCACTATATAGCAACAGAAATATAGCCACTCTCTGAAATAGGTTGGGCTGAGAGTGAGATTGGCCCCCAAATCACCCAATGAGCTTCACGACCAAGGGTAGGCTAGAATCTCCAATTTCTAGTCCAACACCTTAATCATAACACCATATGTAAATTGAATATTTTAAAAAATTTAAGTTCTGTAACAGAATAAATTCTTTAAGGGGGAAAAGTTGAGGCAGCTAAGCAAAGTCTATTATTAACCAAATATGTCTGAAGTTATACAACACTGATTTCATATCTTTCATAATCCAGAATGAATTTAATAAACTATCATTGTTGCTAAATTCTAAATTTAGCAAGATTGTTAAATTCCAAGAAGAATCTTGGAACTGCCATATCTATTGGACCAAAAGTACCAGAATTCTTAAAATGCCATGGTAACTAATAATTCTGGAAAATATGGACTATTTGCAAACGTATCAGCTTCAGAAATCTCCAAGATGAAATATTCTGTCTACAATTTTGAAACTTAACATGGAAGATAGGGAGCTGATATATATGTTGGGAAGATGATAAACTTTTTAATTTCTCAGCTACCTAATTTCCTTCATGTGATTTCATTCAATAATGGGCAGAGGGGGCAATTTCACATATTACTAGAAATGTTCAGAAAACACTCTAATGTAGTAGCTCTATTTCTTCGCATTTAAATCTCAACATTGTAAGGAATTTTTACAGAATATGTGTATATTTCCAATTTGCAGACAATTCTAATTTCCATAATATCTTAGTGTAGCAAAGTCAATGGTGGATTTACTTAACAGATTAATTTTCATTACAGTTCTATATAACGATAATTTTCCAAGGCATATTTTCTCTGAAGCAAGTCCCACCAAACATTTTGGGATACATTTTCGTAAAATTGCAAATTTAACATATATTAAACCAGATTTTCTTTTTTGGGAGGTGGTAGTGATGGTTGTCTTCACATTTCATCATTTTAACTTTAGAGATTGAAATATTTTATTAGTCTGACCTCATCATGTAGTGGACTGTATAATACATTTCAGAAGAGAAACACACTACATGATTTTTCAAAAATTACAGATTTTCATACCTGTTATTTTTTAGCATTGACACATTCATAGACTTCCCAATAAACATAATTTGTTATACTATTCACTAGTGGATACTATAAACATCAACATTTTGTATATTGATACTTATTCTCAATTAGAGCATAGAAAAAGTGTTACGTGTTAGATGTTTTTTTAATGCCACAATACTTGCCAAGGGAATTAACCCAGAATGCTATAATGATTCCCAATTCTAAAGGGATTTAGGTGAGATCTAAGATTTTCTAATTTTCTTGGCTCTATATAGTCTGAATGACTAAATTAATGCAGTAACATCACTTTGATTCTTGACACTGAAATATCCTGTTGCAACCTTTACAATATTCATTACAGTTGTATAGAAATTATACTTAATTTACAACAATATATTTTACAACTGAATTTTGTTAAAAAAAGAAAATATGCCAAAGTCACCATCAATTAAAATGATGTAACTTAATGTTTGAACGTATTTAATGCAGTAACAGGAAAATTAAATTTAAATGTTCCTTCATTCTAGCCTGAATGATGATGTGCAATGGGCATGTTCTATAACTCTGAAGAAAAGAGGGTAAAAATATATGGATTACCTATTCTCAAAATTTATCATAGTCTATAAGGTTTGACACAAGGGATGACATTTTGACCAGTTTTCTGTTCACTCTTAAAACCATGTAAACGGAAATGCAATCTAATCTGAGTTAATTCCCTGGCAGTAATTATTAGTAAAATAAAGGACTGCGTTGTTTTTATCAGTATTTTATATTTAATAATTTACTGTATTTCTACTTCACTATTACATTTCCAGGTAAGTCATATGGCAAATATGATAGTCAGATTCAACATTTGAAGGTAACGTCTTAAATTGATAAATAGTCACTCAGTTTAAACAACTCAAAAGGACTGGGTTTTAGTAAAAACAGAAAAAATCTAAATAGCTAGTTATATAAAGTTTGATCAATTTCTTAGCAAAACATGTGTCTTGTTTTAAGAAGCTCTATTTTTTAATTTTTCAAATGTTAACCAAGTTGAGCGCCAAAATTCTGTGAATGAATTCTATCACCTCTTTCCTGTGTTCATACTTAACACTATCTCATATCAACAGTCAATTACTATTCAAACCTGGATTATGCGGAAAATATATCTGACTGTATTATAGGACAAATTTTGTATTAAGTAGATGACTGTGTGAACAAAATTTACTTCATCAGCATGACTTTCTGATTTTTAATGTAAAATTTAATAAATAAATTGATGCAACACATGAGATTGTTGAAATTAGCAATGGGATAATTGGGAGTACCAGTGTTTAGGAACATAAACGAAGTCTATTTAAAATTTCAACATGTCTATGAAAATTAAAGATAACTTTAGATTTAATATGAGCTATTCAATGTTTTATGATAGCAAAGTAATCATTTCCAAATACTGTAAATTTATGTCTAGTGCTAGAAATATTAAGTTTTAATATTTAACAAAAATTACGAGCGTTTTAGTAATATTGAAAATACTTTATTTTTAAGGTTTAGAAGGCTATTCCAAATTCTAAGCAAAGATTCTGTTAAAGAGATAAAGGCTAGAAAGATACCAAGATGTAAAACATCTGCATTATTCAAATAAGAATAAATTAAAAAATACCTGAAACAGGTAACATGTTCTCCTTTAGCTCCATCTGGATCCTTCTTGTTATTAAGTCAAGGGAATCTGTAAAAAGGAATATATGTGTGTGTGTGTGACTGTCAAAAATGCCATTCAACATAAACATCAAAAGACTTAAAGCGGAAAACCTACAGAAAAGTCCTCCCTCAAACACATATACGTGTATATCTGTGTGTATATATATATATATATATATATATTTCTAAGTATTTATAATGCACATTTTGGATTTAAGTTGATCATCCTTTTTGTGCAAGTATTAAGAAAACTTTTTTCATTCCAGTGATAAGTATGAAACTTGATCATAAATATGTTTTAAAATGAAAGTTTCAACTGGAAGCTTACATTCTCCAATACAGGCATATAGGAGATACGTACCAGTGAAATCAATAGGACCTTTTCAAAAATTCACCGATTTTTTTCAATTTTAATCAAATAATATAATCATAATGAAGTTTCTTTTTTTTTCTTTTTAGGGTAAATGTTATATATAAGGGACACATTTATTCAAAGCTGAGAAACAAAATGAGTTAATTCTTACCTACAAAAAATTCTGAACAGCTCTTATAAGCCATCTGTTATTGGGTGGCAAATATTCATAGAACACCTAAAGGAAAAATATATTTGGATTAATCAGAAATGTTTTATCTTAACATTTGTAGATATCTATTAAATAAAATACTTCAAATTACGTCAGTACTATCTATAAAGTTAAGCACTATTTCATAAAGTTTCTCGTAGACTGTAAGAAAAGTATTTCTGTACAAGCTTTCTGCTTAATGCATTCTTTTTCTACCATCTCAAGGGAAAGACACACCAAAAGTGCCATAACAAAGTCTATCCCAAAACCAATAGTCATGCAACTGCAACTATGAGAAAAGCCAAGCATGTTTAGTAGCTTTCTCTTATTCTCAAGGTTACACACATTTAAAATACTTCTACTGTTTGAAGTGATAGAATTATATTATCTTAACTGAGATTTCACCAGAGATAATTTTATAAAGCTCTTTTTGGAATGCATTTTTTTTAATAATCCACAGAAGTATCCAAATTTTACCTTCTTAACATTTACACCTTACTTTAATATCATTTTCTGTAAAAAAAATATTGGCCTTTTTTAACTTTAACAGTTCGCCTTATTACAATTTTCTAGTCATATAATACGACTTTCAAATCCATAATCATAACTTTAAACTTTCAGTGAAACCTCAGAGCTACTTATCTATATAGAATTTTTAAATACAACAGCTTTTGGTTGATTAATCAGTTGAAGCCACATCTCCAAAGGATTTTAAAATATTTGCTAATATTACAAAAATATACCAAATGCTCATTCCATGCCACAACTTTCTTATCTGATAAACATTTAAAACTACAAAGCCTAAGAAATATTACATATTGATCCAGGAGGAAAATACATTAGGACAAATTAATTAACACACCATTTTAAAAATGGACAGCCTGTCATCCAAATATTCATTTTAGCAGTTAAGTTCCAAACATTAAACACTGAAACCAATGAAAAAGTAACGAAGCATTTTAAGTTTTTACTTTCTGTTAATGAAGAGGTTTGAAGATTAAATTTGCATGAGAAAAACGCCAGAAAATTCAAACTTCAAATAAAACACATCACAAAAACACATTCTCCAACTTTTAAAACTGTTTTCATATATACTTCATCCCCTACTGCTAGTTGTTGTTGTTTTTTTAACTCATAATCAACTCTAGTTCTAATTTAGCTTATTCAATTAGATAACTCGCATACTTCTAAAAGATGCACGTATTTAAACAACCTTATGTGTTTCATCCTAAACTTTCATTAGAATCTTTCATTTTGGAGAAAACGTTTTTAATTTGATTATCGCTGACCCCCCCAAAAAAATCTTGTTTGCAAATTGTTTCCACATACCTAGTTTAGAAAGAGTTAAATGCCAACACCCAAATACAGAAAAACAAATTTGTTTGGAGAGAAAGAGACAGCCATGGCGTCTTTTGTTCTTACAAGAGAGAGAAGAAGAAGAAGGAAAAAAAAAACACCAGGGCTCTTTTCCTTTCGGTAACAATGGAGGACAAGGACTCTTTAAAGAACTTGAGACTTTGTCGCAGACATCCTGCCTATGGAATCACGGTATACCTTTTCATTTCCCTGCTCCAAATATTTTCATAGGGTGTTGTCCCAATTTGCTGCAGACCCCCCCCCCTTTTCTGTAGCTCCATAGCAAACCACCCTCAGATACCTTGCCCTTCAGTTATTTATTCTAAGGAAGAAAAATATAGAAATCCAGCACGCAGACCTTGCAAATCTGTATGGGGAAGAATGATGGCATGGACCCCATATATATATATATATAGGGGGGATGGATATAATCCCTAGATTTCTTCTGGGTAAGGGGAGGGGGAAGAAAGGAGGAAAACTGCAGTTCAATGGCGGCTCTGGTTTGACATCCACCTCCTTGATGTCAGGCTTTGCGCCTAACCAGGAATCTGGGGGGGAGGGGGGGCTTTTCTAAAAAAAACCCCCCAAAAACACGGAACCAGAGGGCGTTTTAACAGCCTTTTACAGCGGTACCCCCAAAAAGGGAAGAAAGGAAAAGCCCCCCCCCAACCTCGAATTCCACATTACGTTTTTCACCCCCGTCTCAGTGTACCCCCCAAATTCGTGGCAGGGGCATCCACACCCACAAAGGTGGACTTTTTTCACCTCCAGAGGAAAAAAAACCCCATCAACAGCAACAAGGAATCAATCCCACCTTCTCGCCCATCTGATCGCCGGGATCGAGCCCCTCTTTTCTAAGAAGTCCTTCCCCCCCCCACACACAGACCACTGAATTTGGGGAGGGGTACCCCGAGACTTGGGGGGAAAGGAGGCTCTCCGGCTTCCCACCAGAAAGCCCCAATGCGAGGAAGAAAGGGAGCCGCTTTTCTCCCTTCGACGCCCACCTCGGAGGCGGCGGGGTCTTCCTCCTCCTCTCGGCGGGAAGCCTCGGCGCCCCGATTCCAGTTGGGGGGACCCCCCTCCCGCTTTCGAGGCGCTCGGGTAGGGTCTTTTCCCCGCAGAAGGGCAGGGTCCCCGGGTTCTTGCCGCCGTTGGCCGCCCTCCCCCCCCCCCCAATCCCTCAGGCGGCTCCAAGGACATCTTGTTTTCCTTCTCAAGGACAAAGAGACAATGGCGGAGGGTGGGGGGGGGGCGCGGCAGAGACGGAGGAGAAGGGCTTCGCAGGGCTTCAGCTGAGGCGATACTCACCGTCCTGAGGCGAGGCGAGCGGGGCTGGCCGAGCGGCGGCGGACGGGCGGCGGGCGAGCCGAGGCTGCCTTGCCGCAGAGGCTGCTCCCGGGTCCGCCGCGGTCTCCAGCCGGGCAGGACGCCCTCCCCCCCCCCAGCTCGGGAGCCCCTGCCAGCGGAGCCCCCGACCCTGAGGCCGCTCTCGGCCCGGGAAGGTTGAGGGGAGAGGCATCCCGCCGAGGACGGAGGGAGGGGAAAAAAAGGCGCAGCCGCTCGCGAAGCAGCTGCCCGCCCGGCCATCTTGCGCCGTGTGCTAGCGAGTGTGTGAGGGAAGCCTCCGCCTGTCTTTGCCGTCTCTCCGCGAAGCTTCCCTCTCCTCCCCTCCCCCACCCGCGCCCCTGCCCAGACTCCCAAAATGGCCGCCCTCGCTCCCTCAGCCACTACTGCGGCAGGGAGGGAGGGGGGCGGGGCCGGCGCGCGCCTCGGCCTCCCTTCCAGCGCGCCTGCGTCCGGGCCGCCTCCCTATTGGCTCGCCTTCCTCCAGAAACCCATTGGCCCGCCTTCCTGGCTCGAGCTCGCGCTCGCCTGTCCCCAGGCTACGGCTCGCTATTGGCTCGCCTCTCTCTCTCTCCCTCCCCCCCTCCCTCCGCCCATGCGTTCCGTCGTGTTGGGCACCAGCGGCGTTTCCCCTCTTCGCCCCCACCTTTTTTTTTTTTTTTTTTAACCCAGCTGCATTGAGCTGGCTTGCCACGAGCGCGTAACGGGCTCTGATTGGTCCGCGGGCAGCTGCTCTCGCGCTCTCTTCCCCGCAGCTGCTGCCCCGCCCCCCCGATGACGAAATGCCTTTTCAAGGTGGCTCCCTCCTCTCTCAGAATAGTGGGGGGGAGGGGGAAATCTGGCGTCGCTGATTGCTGGAGGAGCTTAAAGCGGGACAGGCGCCCCCTCCCACGAGGATTCCGCCTAGAGGCGTCCTAGAAGCTCGTTTTTATTTATTTTATTTTATTTATTGAATTTATATATTTATTGAATTTATATTATATATTTTGTGGGTGCCCCACTCCATTGTGGCTGTGTGTTTAGGCAGCCACACCAAATATTTGGTGGATTATGGGTCATTGGGTCTCTGTTGACTTGAGATCGACCTTCTCCAGCTAGACCTGCCCCCAACTTGGTCCTCCTTCAGGTCTTCCAATGTTGCCTCCATCACTTGGAGTCCATCCGTCTTGTTTCTCTGGTCAACCTCTTCTGGTCTCCCAATTTTCCAAGTATTATGGGCTTCTGAAAGGAGCAGAGTCTTTGCATTGGTTGGCTGAAGTGTTGTGTGCCATAAAAGCCAATGTTGGACCTACACAACTGTAGAGATAGAGCTCTAGGAAGATCTGTCCCCATCCTGATCCTTCAGGTCTTCCTTTGTCGTAGCAACGGAGTCCATCTATTTTGTTGCTGGTCATCCTTCTCTTTCCTCCCCGTTGACTGGATGATTATGTGCTACCGGGTTCTTGACTTATAGCAGGGATCTTCAAACTTGGTCCTTTTATGACTTGTGGACTTCAACTCCCAGAATTCCTCAGCCAGGCGTACCTGGCTGAGGAATTCTGGGAGTTGAAGTCCACAAGTCATAAAAGAGCCAAGTTTGAAGACCCCTGACTTATAGGAACCACAAATACAGACTTCAGGAGGTCTTGACCCCAACCTGGCCCTTCAGGTCTTCCAATGGTACTTCCATCATCGTTGTAATTGAATCCATTTTCCTCTAGCTTGTCTTCTTCCTTTTCCTTCCATCTTTTCCAACTTTAGGGACTTCTCCAAGAAGCTGTATCCTTGGGAATTCAAGTTCACAAGTCTTAAAAGTTGCCAAAGTTGGGGAACCCATTAAAAAGTGGGAAGCAACTAAACAATACTAGGAGATTGAATACATTTGTTACAGTGTAAGGTCAACTTCCAAGTTGAGATTGTCAATTAAAGGAAACCACTAAACCTCAAACCATGGTCACAGAAGTCTTGGAAAGCCAGTATGATTCAGCTACAGTTGAGTTACATCTCTAGCACATCATCAGTTCCAAAATACAATAATTTGTGAAGAAATCAACATCTGGGTAAACATTTTCCAGGCCATTCTGCAAAATGAAAACAACATTCACACGATACACTAAAGCCCAAAATAGAGTGCCATATAAAGAACCAGTGTAGTTATTTAGGATGTCATGCAGGAGCCCCCCAAAAATGTGTTAATTCAAACGTGTGAGCATCTTAGCTTGATAGCGACCATTTATGGATCAAGGCGGACAATAAAAAATAAGACCAGGAGGAAACTATGAAAGCTTCTCCTACTGTAATTGCCACTAATCCTTGGCTATAGACTTAGCCCATAGTGGTTGCTTTTACTCACGGCATATGGGATAAGTCATAATGATTTCATTTTTTTTTTAAATCTAAGTTAACAAGCTGCAATGCCTGGTATCAGACATTATTACAGCAAGTTATACTATAGTATAGAATTTAATAGTCCAACTTCTGAATCAGGATCGGTTCAAAATTAACCAATGTTGTTTTCCACATAGCAGTCCAGAGTCTGAGACTTGGACTTTGATCAAGCTGAACTTTCATCTTTGGGAGAAAAAAGCAGTTGCTTGTTTTACATCCCTGAAATTCTTTCCAATATTGTGCCATTTATTTAAATGCCTTAAAATGACAGTATAATTTTAGTAATTGTGATACCAATAGTTTAGAAAACAGGCATTTAATTTGGCTATGAGGAAAAGTATTTTTTTTCTTCCTTGCATTCCTCTTTTATTACATTCCTATATGAAATACATACCTCTATAACTATTTATATATAAACCCAAGTTACTCCGTAACGTAATAAGTACGCTTCTAAGTTGCACCACTTCTCGCTATTTTCATATTGCAAATTTGGTCTGGTATTTTGCTGATCACAATTCTGTGATCTCAAACCTATATCATCTAGTATCTGATAGAAAAAGGAATAAATTTCTGATGATACTTGTGAAGGATAAGCTTCCAGCTTCAGAACAAGATATAGCAATTCAAATCCTGCTGAGTTTAGTAGCTGTGCATCATCTACACAACAATAAAATACATTTCAGGTGTTTGTTTTATGGCATAATAAATATGTTGTTGATTTCACTTGATTTCTTAATTTAAGCAAAAAATAAGTTCTTAAAAACAGTGTTCCTGTTTTGGATAAATTGTAGCAACAGTCTGAAGTTATTTTTTTCACTGTACGGTATGTTGAAATCCAGAAAGGAAACTCAACACTGCAGCCCGCTGAATGCAGAACTGAGAAGTAAAAATGTGTCAAGGATTCTCCATTTTGAAAAACGGATTATTCTTTTTACACAGCACTAGGTTTGGATGTCAGCTGTCAACACACAGTAATTTTTTCAACAACCTAGCCAAGAAGAGTGCATGGAATTGTTGAGTAGCTAACGGATACTTTTGTTCTTGGATTCTCAAATATAGAAATGTTAGCCTTACTCTCTACATCAGAAAACCTTGTGAATTTGCCCTGGAACTGAAGTATTCTAACTGCAGTGGACTAGGTGGTATTTAGTTTCCCAACAGAGAATATATAATTGTAAAAGGGGGGTGGTGGAATAGAAGCTATTCTTGTGCCAATAATCTCTGACAGGAGACTAAATCTTTAGGGACAAAAATGGCTGTAAGTTTTAACTATTCAGTTGCTGCAAATCACAATAAGAAAGAGATTGAAATACTGGAAAGACATAAGTCTAACCTGTCTTAGAATTCTGATTCTGAAGAAGCTGCTCTAGCTGAACCAGTGGAATGCCAGCCTTAAAGAGACTATCATCTATTCTTGCTCTAACCTGAATATTTCCAGTATTATTCATGCATACTGTATATTATCAATCAGACCCTACAGCTACAGTATATGTAAGAGTGTGCTGGTTCAATCAGTTTAGCCACTCTGTTGCTCTGTCCTTTACAAAATGAAGTTGTAGCATGGTTAATCTATATAGCGTACCTGAAAGATCTTTTCAAACCGCCAGTTCATCAAAGGATGTGGTTTTATTCTATATTTCTTCTTCACTAACTTTTTAAGAAAATTGCAAAATAATGTTTAAATATTGGGCAAATTTCAAACCGAAAACAATCATATCCATCTCATCCAATTTTATAAATAAGACCATGGTTATTGCAAATGTTTGGTGCACCCACATACACGTCTGAGTTAAGCATTTCTGTGCAATTCAGATTATTATTTTTTTAGTTATAAGCTCGTTTCTCAGCATAACTCCATACTCTCATCTGATTGCCTCACTCCAAGAAAAACAGGAGACAGGTATCACCTGAAGTGCTTCAGAGCGAGTCCCAACAGGTTTCTTTTGGCTAAGCTTGACAGCTGGATAAGCCTTTTCTAGCAAAAATGAACCTGACTTTCTATACAGCCATCTCTCTTCCCAGCTTGAGCTTAATCAAAATGTCAATATGAAACCTAGAATAGCTAGCAACAGGATGAAGCATCTGAAAACATAGGTAAAACAGTAAGAAAAAAAACCACAAGCAAATCACCACTAACAAAACTACTGGTGACAAGGTATTAATCGCCACTCGTCTCCTGAAAAAGCCAGATTTCCATTCTCTGAAAGAAGACTAGGTTTGTTGACATCAGATGGTTCTCTCGGGAGAGTACATTTGATGAAGAGGTACTTCAACTGTCAAGGCCTTCTATGGCCCTCTAGGGTCTTACTTCTCCCCCGAGTGCCTTGATTGAGCAGTGAGGCTGGCTATGATGTTTCGTTCAGATACAAGGTCCTGAGCTCCTAGGAAACCAAATCTTCTTTTGCAATCTCATCATCTCTTAGGCCAGTGGTTCTCAACCTTTTTAATGCCGCGACCCCAACCGGTCGTAAGTCGAGGACTAAACCGGTCGTAAGTCGAGGACTAAACCGGTCGTAAGTCAAGGACTACCCAACCGGTCGTAAGTCGTGGTTCCGCCCCCTGCGCCATCCGAGGCGTAGCTGGCAAGTGGCAGAGACGGAGCAGGCCGACCACCAGCTGGCCCAGCCCAAGGGAGGTAAGGCACCCGCCGGAAAAGGGGGGAAAAATGGCGGACAAAAAAAATGGCGGACAGCCTTGCTTGGCGACCCCCGTGAAATGGTCGATCGACCCCAAATGGGGTCCCGACCCACAGGTTGAGAACCACTGTCTTAGGCTTTCCATTCAAGAAAACTTTAACATGCCCTATGGAATAACCCTTTGATCTGTATCACACCCGAATCACTCCCAATTTGAAAACAAAAGAAAATACAGTCAGAGGGGGGGAAATATAGGAATGGCAACAGCCATGCTGGCTCAGGAATTCCACGAGTCATAAAAGGGCCAAGGTTGCCTACCCCTACTAGACCAAACTGGCTCATCCTTTTATTATCCATGTATTGCCCATCCTTCCACTTTCCACTAAGTATGTAATCTTTCTGCTCTGGGAGCCATTTCATGTACTTTATGCCCACAAAATGGCTGGACACAGCAGCAATCACAACATCAGCAAACACCACAATGGACACTCTTGTGTCTTGTGACTTGTGATGTATTCCTTGCATGAAGGGCATACGATCAGAGGATGAGATCAGTGGAAAAACAGTCCAGCCTTGTTAGCGATACATAATGTGGGGTCAGGCATTTCCTGATGTTCAAGCCTTCTGTACCCCGAGTGATAAATAAGCTACTGCCTTTCCTTCCCTCTGAAAAGAGCCTGCATGCCACACACAAAGTTTGTGTACCAAACTCCGTTGTGCGTACAGCAACTGTTCCTAGATTGAGCCTCTGCCTATACCTTGAGCTCTAAACTCTAAAACTGTCTGGTAAAAATATGTATCTCTTTCTGAGAGTCTGAACTGGGCATAAGGGCTGAACTGGTACATACAAAAGAGGTCCTGCATACTCCAAACTTTATTTTCTGAAGGACAGTTTGTATTGTCCTGAAGACCTATCCCTGTTGTTAGAAGTGGAGACAGGTACTCGTCCATTTTTGAGAGCCAGGGAAAAAAAAATTAAATTTGTCTTGAACTGTGAAATCAAATTCTCTTCCTTGTGTTTGTCGTTTTTCTGGGGACAGAAAACCTCAGAGGTCCTGGGTGGGGGAATTTTAGCAGCAAGGAAAACCAGAAGGACAATTGCCCTGTTGTTTTCGGCTTCCTCCCACATCTCTGAGCATTAAATATAGCCTGTGTAGCAACGGCCTTGGGCTTCCCTTGGAGACCTAGCCAATGAAAGCTTCAAAAACGGCATAATTCCTCAACCACCCCTTCTAGGGACAGGTGGGCAGAGCCTGTAGCCTAGCTACAGACCGACAAGCACAGCTTTTTCAAATCAAGTGGCAAGACCTTGGTGGATTCAGCATGCAACAGAAGAGAAAGCTTGGCGATATTTTGATTTGCATCAGTTCACACAGATCAGGGCATTACAGAATAACAGAGTTGGAAGGGACCTTGAAGGTCTTCTAGTTCAACCTCCTGCTCAAGCAGGCCGCCCTACATCATTTCAGATAAATGGCTGTCCAGTCTCTTCTTAAAAGCCTCCAGTGATGGAGCATCTACTATTATCTGAAGGCAAGCCCTTCCACTGGTTAATTGTCCTCGCTGTCAGAAACATTCTCCTTTGCTCTAGGTTGCTTTTCTCCTTGATTAGTTTCCATTCATTGTTTCTTGTCCTGCCTTCTGGTGCTTTGTTTGGAGAATAGGTTGACTCTTCCCTCTTCTTTGTGGCAGCCCACCAACTTCCACAGTTGAACCTGTCTACCAAGTCAGTCCCACGTTTGTTTCTCACTTAGACCTACTCTTGCTCTGAGTATTAGAATTCTTCTGCATGGGTGGCTCTTCAGCGGCATGATTTTTGCAAAATGGAAAAACAAACAAACCACAATTAATAAACCATAAACTGAATAGGATGCAGTCCAGAGTAAAACCCAGAATTATCTTGTCAGTGACTGCAGAGAGAGGGGAACAGGCTGGTGCTGTTGACTTTACACATCCTGCTAAACCTGGATCTCTCAGTAAAAAAAGCAGGGCAGGCAAGAGCAGGCATGACTCACACAGGGGAAATTGCACACACAGGAACCCAAAAGGGAGGGGCTGTATATCTCTCTAAGCTGAAAACCCACACAATTCACTGTGGCATAGACTCTTAAGCCATTCTTATTTAGCACCAAGTAAAACTGCAGGTACCCCTTGACTTACAACCACAGTTCAGCCCCAAATTTCCATTGCTGAACAAAACAGTTCTTAAGGGAATCTTGCCCCATTTCACGACCTTCCTTGCCTCAGTTGTTAAGTGGGCCACTGCAGTTGTTAAGTTAGCAACACGGTTGCTAAGTGAATCTGGCTTCCCCATTGACTTTGCTTGTCAGGAGATCGCTAAAGGGGATCACATGACCCCGGGACGCTGCAAACCGTCCTAAGTACATGTCAGTTGCCAAGCAAAAAAAAAGTTCTGATCACGTGATCCTGGGAATGCTGCAAATGTGTGAACACCAATCATAGAAGTCACTTTTTTCAGAGCCCTTGTAGCTTTGAATGGTCCCTAAACAAATAGTTGTAAGTTGAGGACTATATATACTAGAGTTTTATTTTCATGCTGCGTAGGAAAGCTATGGCAAATCTAGACAGCATGCTAAAAAGCAGAGACGTCACCCTGCCAACAAAAGTACGTATAGTCAAGGCCATGGTTTTCCCAGTTGCAATGTACGGCTGTGAAAGTTGGACCATAAGAAAGGCTGAGTGCAAAAGAATGGAGGCCTTTGAACTCTGGTGCTGGAGAAGACTCCTGCGAGTCCCCTGGACTGCAAGGCGACCCAACCGGTCAGTCCTAGAGGAGATCAACCCTGACTGCTCTTTAGAAGGCCAGATCCTGAAGTTGAAACTCAAGTACTTTGGCCACCTAATGAGAAGGAAGGACTCCCTGGAGAAGAGCCTAATTGGAAGGACTCACTGGAGAAGAGCCTGATGCTGGGAAAGATTGAGTGCAATAGAAGAAGGGGACGACAGAGAATGAGGTGGCTGGATGGAGTCACTGAAGCAGGAGGTGATTTAAGCAGGAGCTTAAATCGACTCCAGAAGATGGTAGAGGACAGGAAAGCCTGGAGGAACATTGTCCATGGGGTCGCGATGGGTCGGACACGACTTCGCAACTAACTACAACAAAATGTATGCATAAACTAAAAAATAAACTGATGCCAGTGCTAGTTACAATCTGCTGTACAGTTTATCCCCAGCTTTTACATCCAACTTCCAATATGGACTCTTATCTTAGGAAGAAACTCGCCTAAGCAGAGTTACATTAGCCTATTTAATTTGTGGGCTGAGTATCTTCCCAGTAGCTTTATTTGGCTCCTAATCTAGCTGGACAAGTTTGACTGGTACACAGCAAAGGAGTCCTGCTTTAAGACTAATAAGGCCTGAATGCAAACAGAGCTATTAATATCAAGCTAAGTAAGAGTTGGAAATACATTCTAAGCAGAGGGATCCGATTCTGCCTTGACTGGACGCGCTATTCAGGGCTGCTTCATAAAACATGCGTGGCAAACGTGGTGCCAGAATTCTCTTTCCAAACTACAACGATGAATTTGCAAGTTTAGCCAGCCCCCCCCACAAAAAAGTCCAGATTTTCTAATCCAATTTTCAAGTGAAAAATGTAATCTGTTGTTTTGTTAAGTGCTAACTCTATCAGTGGTGTTTTTATATTGCCCAGAGACTTAGTTTGATACGGGACAAATTATTTGGAGGCATGGGAAAAGTTCACATAGAAAAATCCTCTTTCATGCCAACAAACTCTGCAGCAAACATCTGGAAAAGGTTACTTTGACATATAGTTTTCTTTGTGTGGGGAATATATGGGGAAAGAAATGAGAGGATTATGCAATCAGGGGCCCCCCACTTGCAATTTGCAATGCCATAGACAGGGCTAATAACAGAATAAGAGACCTTGTAGGTCTTCTAATCACTGGTGGGATTCAAATAGGTGAACAACCGGTTCTCTGTGTGGATGACGCTTCCAGAAGTCCATTCTGGGCCTGGGCAACAAAAGATTAGCTACCAGTTCTGCCGAAGTGGTGCGAACTGGCTGAATCCCACCACTGCTTCTAATCCAATCCCCTAGTCAAGCAGGAGACCCTATAGCAGGGGCCTTCAAGCTTGGCCCTTTTATGACTTGTGGACGTCAACTCCCAGAATTCCTCAGCCAATTATGCAGCACTGTGGGAGATATTGACCCTGACCAGGAGAATGGCCAATTCGTGGAGATGTTTTATCCCTTTGCTACTGTATGTTGTTTGGAACGGAGAATTCATGACAGTGTCCCAAGTGAGGCCAGCTACCTCCTGGGGTTGTGAGAAGAATGAAGAGTTCAGCAGTGAAAACAACAACATTTGTTGGAGTAGGAAACAACGAGAAGCCATCTATCTCTATAGGGAGAGAAAGAGAGGCAAGAGATTTGCCAGCAACAGACTGTTGCTTCTGCAGAGACAGTCAGTGCTGGAAATAAGAACTTTGTTGCATCAGCAATGAAGATCTAGCATGAGCAAATTCCTGGAAATCTTGCAACCCTGAAGACCTGATGACACTGTCATCTGATGAATGGGCCATATTCTGCTCCATTTATGGAAGAGCCCTGGGATGGATAATGTACTACCATAAGGGAAGACGTTTTTGAGACAAGAAGCAACGGATGGAAACTAATCAAGGAGAGAAGCAACCTAGAACTAAGGAGAAATTTCCTGACCATTAGAGCAATTAATCAGTGGAACAACTTGCCTCCAGAAATTGTGAACGCTCCAACACTGGAAGTTTTTAAGAAGAAATTGGACAAACATTTGTCTGAAATGGTACAGGGTTTCCTGCCTGGGCAGGGGGTTGGACTAGAAGACCTCCAAGGTTCCTTCCAACTCTGTTTTTCTACTCCACTCTTAAGTTGTCCCTCCACATGCAGCTAGAAGTCCTAAAGAAGGAACTGACAATGGGTGTCATTTCTTTCCCCTGGCGAGATGTCAAAACCATCTTGCTGACAGGCATGACAGGCCCATCCTGTGCTGGATGAATGTTGTTGGTTTGTAGTCAGAGATTGCAAAGATGGGTTAGGCCCCAACTCATGATGCAGGCTTGCTTCAACGGGGAGGGGGGGGACTTTTTAAAATGAGATCAGAGTTAATCAGAAAACTCTTCTGAAACGAGATCAGAGTTAATCAGAAAACTCTTCTGAAACGTTGTTCCTCAGCCAAGTCACAAGACTGATATAATCACATTCTTCCTGTTTACTTTGCCTTTGTTCCTCTCTCCCTTCTGTGTTATTTTCTTGGTTCCTATTTTTACATGAGAAGGCAGAACAGTCTGTGTAAAAGATCACACACATTAGACCTGTTGACTAAGTAAAAAAAGAAGTGTATTTGTGTATCTCTGGGTGTGCGGTTTTGGGGATGAAGACTTCCAAAAACTGCTTCACTCTACTGCTTTTTTTTTTTATTTTTATTTTACAATGAACCCATTCTAATTTTGCTTGCTTTCTCCAGAAAAGCATCCCCCCCGGTCACAAAGATAAGAATTTTACATCCATCCAGGTAGACAAACATGGAGGAAGGAACCGTATCGGCAGCCTCCTCTCTCTCTCTCTTCCAGAGATGCTTTGCAGAGATAAATAGAAAAGGAAAGGAGAAATGTGTGGCAATTCCCCCATCCGCGGTCCAGCGGGAATGCTTTGAATAAAAGCAGCATTTCCAAGCCTGGGGTTTGCAAAAAGAAAAAAGGAAAAAAGAGAAAAGAAAAGAAAAGAATGGGCTGGAGAGATGCTACGGACTTCATGCCCACCAAATCCGCCCTGAAATGTTTTTTGTTTAATATTTGACTGGTTGTTTTTTTTTTTTTTAAAAAAGGAAAAGTGGGTGGGCACTTCCAAAACGTCCTTGCATTGTGACATTGGACTCGGTCCTAATCAGTGCTGTGGATGTGACCTTGCCTTCCAGTCTGGGGCATGTGTGTGTGTGTGTGTGTGTGTGTGTGTGTGTGTGGCAAGGAAGCCTTTTGCTCTGTGTTGCTTGCGCAAAAGCACTCCTTCCTCCCCCCCCCAAGATGAAAGCCCCCCCCCTCCATGGGGAGCCTTGGCACAGAACCTGCATACCAAAAGCTGTTGCTAGGCAACAGTGGGAAAAGGATCCGAACTGGGCCTCTCCCGACATGCTCTGCAGCCTGCCTTGCAAAACAATTCTGGCCACGTTGGCAAGCCAGTGGAAATTTACTGCAGTCCTTTTTCTTAAAGGAACAGGGACGTCCTTTTTTAATCCGCCGCGCTGCAACATTTTTCTTCCATCGGTGCTTTTTCTGCAAGAAAAAAAACCGCCATGCTGTCTTGCTGGCCGGGCCAATAACTGAGCAGATGGTTTTTCTCCCGGCATGGCCTTCCCAAACTGTTTTGGTTTGGACTGTTTGTTTGTTTGTTTTTTTAGAATAAAACCTAAGAAAGAAACCTGCAAAGTTTATCAATTTATCCGTTCTGTTGCAACTCAAATGAAGGCTAAGGAATGATGGGCATTTGTTTGCATGAATCTACAACCTTAGGTCTTTTGCGAAACGATCTTAAAACACCTTTGAATCTCTCCCGGCAGATCTGAATATGGTGCAAGAATAATGCAGGCGGTCCTTGACTTATGACAATTGTTAAGCCTGGAACTTCAGTCATAAATCAGTCATAAGTCATCAGGCACCACCTAATCAGACTGGACTTTACAACCGTTTTTATGATTGTCGTAAAGCAAATCACAGATCTTTAGGTCAATCAAGGCATGACCAGCAAAACCCCCCCACACACACAAATTGCAGTCATGTGACTGTGGGAGGCAGCAACTGGTCATACATGCGAAGTGGTTGCGGAGCCCCTGATATGCAATTATATGATTGTGTGGCAGTCGTAACTTTGAGCATGGGTCATAAGTAGCTTTTTTGAAGTCTGTTGTAACTTCAAATGATTGTTAAGCAATTGCTTATAAGTTGAGGACTACTTGTCGATCAGGGGTCCTCAACCGTGGCAACTTTAAGACTTGTGGGCTTCAACTCCCAGAATTCCTCAGCCAGCAAATTCTGGGAATTGAAGTCCACAAGTCTTAAAAGTTACCAAGGTTGAGGACCGCTGTTGTAGATGATTGAGCTTCAGAAATCCAGACAACCAGTAGATGGCAGAAAAGTATTGTCTATTTGCTGCCATCTGATGGTTATTCATATTGGTGCAACCCTTATATGGCATACTTAATAAGAGAGGGTTTATCAATCAATCAATCAGAATAGAGCTGGAAGGGACATTAGGTCTTCTAGTCTAACCCCCTGCTCAAGCAGGAGACTCTATACCATTTCAGACAAGTGGTTGTCCAGACTCTTCTTAAAAATCTCCAGTGATGAAGCACCCACAACTTCTGATGGCAAATTGCTCCACTGCTTAACTGTCCTCACTGTTAGGAAGTTTCTCCTGAATTCCAGGTTGCTTCTCTCTTTGATTAGTTTCCATCCATTGTTTCTTGTTGCTTTGGAGAATAAGTTGACTCCCTCTTCTTTTTGACAACCTTTTAAATATTAGAATACTGCTATCATGTCTCCCCTAGTCCTTCTTTTCTCTAGACTAGCCAAACCCAAATCCTGTAACCATTCTTCATATGTCTCCAGGCCTTTAATCATCTTAGTTGCTCTTCTTTGCACTTTTTCCAAAGCCTCAACATCTTTTTCATAACGTGTTGACCCAAAGTGGATGGAGTATTCCAGGTGTGGCTTTACTAAGGATTTATAAAGTGGTACTAATACTTTACATGATTTTGATTCTATGCCTCTGTGCCTAAAACAAAGGATTGTATTAGCTGTTTTGGCTGCTGCCGCACACTGCTGATTCATGTTTAAGTGATCATCCACTAAGACTCCAAGGTCCCTCTCACAGTATCTGTTTTTGAGCCAGTTTTCGCCCAATCTGTACTTGTACCTTTGGTTTTTGGCTTTAAGTAAATGACAGTTGGAGGCAATGTCAGCTTAACTTTTAATTACTAACAAAGTGTAACTACGTAAATATCTTGGCTAGGCTGTACAGTGGAGGATGGCCAAGCAATTCAGATTTGATGGCCGATTGCCTAAAACATATTACTGATTTGCTGACTAGTAAAGTTTTTATCAAGGTCACTTGACCATAAGTCATCTTGTCAGCTCCTGAAAGGGAGATGTTCTTGATATTCATTAGCAAATTCAGACAGCCCCTTCAGCTGATGCAATCAAGAAGATTAATAAATATCTCAGGTTATCAGAGGTGAGCTGCAAAAATCTGGACATCCACTTCGCTGGTAACAAAGAAATGCAGAAAAATCGAATCTTTTTTTGCTGTCAGAAAATCACTGCCTAGCATTTTGATAGTCTTGAAAATGACATTCAAACACCTTCAGGTTTCTACCTTCCTCAACAAGCGGTATGACCCACTGCAGCGCCTGTCAACATCACTTGTCAAACATTTTGGTTTCCTGTTAGGAGCTAAATTCAGTGAAGTGGTTTGACAAAGATCCCGCCTAACATGGTAGCCTGTTTGCAACATTTTGTTTTTTTTTATAAAGGACACACTCAGCCTCAGTTTCTCCTGAGCTGCACAGCAATACAAAGCCCTCTTTTAAAGATATGTCGGCTGGCAGTCTTACGATGGTTCTCTTTTGCTTTGAAGGAAAACTAACCAAGATGAAATGGTGTAGGGTTCCTGCCTGGGCAGGGGGTTGGACTCGATGACCTCCAAGGTCCCTTCCAACTTTATTATTATTATTATTATTATTATTATTATTATTATTATTATTATTATTATTATTATTATTATTATTATTATTATTATTATTATTATTATTATTATTATTTTCCTTTCCTGGTTAAGCAAACTTCTTAGAAACATGATTATGCGGTTTGGCTTCTCTCTGTCTAGAAAAGATGCTCAATCTTTTTCTATTTTGACTACGCTGCTCTTGTGCCTTTTAACAACAAGTTCAAAGCAGATGTTCTTGAAAAANGATTTTAGGTAGGGATGATTTTAAAAGTAATTTTAATCGGAAACACAGCTGGCAATATTTGGTTTTTAATTCGGCTTTTATTGGGGTTTATTTTTTGTATTTCTGTATTTTTGTATTTTGTATTTTTTGTATTTTGTGTATAGTATTTGTTTTTTAATATGCTGTGAACCGCCCTGAGTCCTTTGGGAGAAGGGCGGTACACAAATTAAATTAACATAACATAACATAACAAAACATATAACTGATTTGCTGACTAGTAAAGTTTTTATCAAGGTCACTTGACCATAAGTCATCTTGTCAGCTCCTGAAAGGGAGATGTTCTTGATATTCATTAGCAAATTCAGACATCCCCTTCAGCTGATGCAATCAAGAAGATTAATAAATATCTCAGGTTATCAGAGGTGAGCTGCAAAAATCTGGACATCCACTTCGCTGGTAACAAAGAAATGCAGAAAAATCTAATCTTTTTTTGCTGTCAGAAAATCATTGCCTAGCATTTTGATAGTCTTGAAAATGACATTCAAACACCTTCAGGTTTCTACCTTCCTCAACAAGCGGTATGACCCACTGCAGCGCCTGTCAACATCACTTGTCAAACATTTTGGTTTCCTGTTAGGAGCTAAATTCAGTGAAGTGGTTTGACAAAGATCCCGCCTAACATGGTAGCCTGTTTGCAACATTTTGTTTTTTTTATAAAGGACACACTCAGCCTCAGTTTCTCCTGAGCTGCACAGCAATACAAAGCCCTCTTTTAAAGATATGTCGGCTGGCAGTCTTACGATGGTTCTCTTTTGCTTTGAAGGAAAACTAACCAAGATGAAATGGTGTAGGGTTCCTGCCTGGGCAGGGGGTTGGACTCGATGACCTCCAAAGTCCCTTCCAACTTTATTGTTGTTGTTGTTGTTGTTGTTGTTGTTGTTGTTATTATTATTATTATTATTATTATTATTATTATTATTATTATTATTATTTTCCTTTCCTGGTTAAGCAAACTTCTTAGAAACATGATTATGCGGTTTGGCTTCTCTCTGTCTAGAAAAGATGCTCAATCTTTTTCTATTTTGACTACGCTGCTCTTGTGCCTTTTAACAACAAGTTCAAAGCAGATGTTCTTGAAAAA
>NW_015388748.1:86733-91681 GCF_001527695.2 Protobothrops mucrosquamatus
TTATTATTATTATTATTATTATTATTATTATTATTATTATTATTATTATTTTCCTTTCCTGGTTAAGCAAACTTCTTAGAAACATGATTATGCGGTTTGGCTTCTCTCTGTCTAGAAAAGATGCTCAATCTTTTTCTATTTTGACTACGCTGCTCTTGTGCCTTTTAACAACAAGTTCAAAGCAGATGTTCTTGAAAAACCTTTCCAACAGAAAGAGCAGAAATAGCTAGTAACCACAAACGCAGCAAGGTTGGGTTACCACCAATTGGAGGAAGTGAAATAAGATGTATTTTCAGCTAGAGGAGACACGGAAGCACCACCTTTAAATTCAGAGCCTAAAATGACTTAACTTTAATCACACCGCTGCGTGCTGCTTTAGTTCTGCATCTCCATGTTAAAAAAAGCAAAGTGGGTTGAATCTCACCATCCTGCTCTTATAACAGCACAGGAGTTTGATGCCCTCTCCGGGAGCCCTTTTCAAAACCATCTGCTTCTCCACTTTTAGAACGTGAGTCAAAGGCAGATTGATCGAGATCACGTGAAGTGTTGATACCACTTTATGTTGCCTTGGTAAGGTCACATTTGGAATACTGCATCCAGGTTTGCTTGCCACAGTGTAAAATAAAAAAATGTTGAGACTCTAGAAAGAGTGCAGAGAAGGGCAACCAAGATGATTAGGCGACTGAAGGCTAAAGTATATGAAGAACGGTTTCTGGAATTGTGCATGTCTAGTTTAACGAAGAGAAGGACGAGGGGGGATAATTATAGCAGTCTTCCAGTATCTCAGGGCCTGCCCCAAAGAAGAGGGAGTCAAGCTACTCTCCAAAGCACCTGAAGGCAGGACAAGAAGCAACGGATGGGAACTAACCAAGTAGAGAAGCAATCTAGAACTAAGGAGGAATTTCCTGACAGCTAGAACAATTAATCAGTGGAACAACCTGCCTCCAGAAGTTTTGAGTGCTCCAACACTGGAGTTTTTTTTAGAAGAGATTATGTTTTTCAAAGCCAGCTTGTTTATTCTTTTTCTCTCTTCTTTTTTTAATATAGATTTTATTAGTTTTTATGGGGTTAGGGATAGGGTGGGGTGGGGATTAGGATTAGAATTTGGGTTAGGATTGGGGGTTTTCCAAGTAACATTTTCAATATTTAGCAAACAGCATAATGTCTGGGTACATGTATTTAACTAACCATAATAGATATGGTTAATTATCATAAGCAATAGGTTAATTAATCACTCAATAGCCTTCTTCTTACTCATATACGTTCAAACTTGCATATCACATTCCTTTCTCTCTGACTCGTTTTTCTAGTCACCAGAAACAATCTTTTTTGCACTGTGACTTTTTCTCTCTTCTTAAGGATGGCACCTCACCCTGACTGCCGAAGTCTGCACTGCAGGAGAACAGTTACTGCCACCCAGTGGAAAACTAAACCTAAACCGAATCTTTGAAAATCTCCGTGCAAGAATGAGAAGCCATTTTGAAAGCTTCTATAGTACACACAGGATTGGTTAAGCATAAAATATCCAAAGCAGACAGAAGAGGTTAATACCATCCGTTCCAAAGTGGATTTTTAAAAAAAAGTAAAACTAACATTTTTCAAGAAAGCACATTCAATCATTCATTCCATGGATTCCCTCAGGGCAGGGGCAAAATCAGGTCAATCAATCAATCAGCTTTAAGCAACATCACCCCAAATAAGATTTATCTTTTTCTTTTAACAACCCTGTAATCCCTTGTATCAGGAGCGTTTACTGGCCGGATGCCCTTCCTGACGCCTACGGAGAGTTCGCAGCAGACAATTACTCATTGTGCCCAAAGAGAGAAATACATATATTAACAGCAGCTAGGATAGTCTATGCACAATTTTGGAAAAATGAAGAAACCCCTATAGGGGAGAATATAATTTAAAAAATACTGGAATGCGCAGAAATGGATAGGTTAACATTAACAATTAAAGAAAAAGAAGAAACTGAACACTATATGACATGGGACTTATTTTACCAATGGTTAGCTGATAAAAACAGAGGTTAGAAAGTTGGAAATATGAGAAAACATGGATTATGTGAGAAGATTTATAACGGATTAATAAACACTTTGATTGTGATATAATTAATGTTAATGTGGGAAATACTATTTTTAACAACATAATTGTTATTTCCTAGTATATGATTGTATTTTGATAAGATTATTGTGAATGTGATGGTTTTTATATTCTAATACTTGTATACCTAGACAACACACTGATCAATACAGAAATGGAATTTTTGAGATAATAATGGATGGGGCTTTGCTTGTTTATGCAGACCGGTTGCTGGCATGCCGTAGCCCGGTACCGGTCCATGGACCGGGGGTTGGAGACCCCTGATCTAGGCGCATTAGATTTAACCGCATCAGAGAGATGCTGGGGTTACCAATTCAGTAAAGAGAATTATTTTCAAAGAGCAGGGAAATCTGTCTGTTAAATGTTGGTAATAAAAGGCCATCATGTCTGGGCATAGGTTCTGCAAAGTCCACAAGCCCTTTCTTTCTGTCTCCATTCTTGTTTTGCAGAATGCAGAGGTTCTCAAACAGATTTTTCTAGTGTGGGTTGAATGGCAGCTGAGCTGGCTCTTACGTGGGGTTTTTCTCGTCAGCTGGATTCCCAGTTGTGCGCCAAATCCAGCTTCACACAGGAGCAAAAATCAGACAGTTGCCACTAATTATAGAAAGATCAGAGGCAGAGGTAGGAAGAGGGGGTACGCCTGGGAATATCAAAGCGGAATCAGGAATGTTTTCCCCGACAGCCCTTTAACTGGGTCACTAAGAAAGCAAAAAGGGGTAATTGACTCAGTCAACTAATACCAGAGTTAAATTTAGCGCTAAGCTGATTAAATTATACTGTTGAGGTTGAAGAGATTGACTTTGAAAGAGATATGCTGGAATTACTACCTACGCAAAAGGGCGTGGAGCATTTTTTTTAAAAAAATAATAATCTAGAGCAGTGAGATAACATTGAGAAGCAGATCAGACAAATGTCTCTCTAATTTATTGGAGTATAAGAAGGAAGGAAAGTCCAGCACAATCAGACTTGTAAGATTCTGTTTATTAGAATCAATCTCAATAAAACTAAATATAGCCTTCCTATGGAGTTGATTTCCTGGTCTGGTCTGCCTTGTTTTGGCGGACACATGCACAACTAAAGTCAGTCAGTGTGTCTGGGAATAAATTCAGTCAGCTGTTTTGGTTCCCATGATATAAAAAAGATCTTGAGACTCTAGAAAGAGTGCAGAGAAGATGATTAGGGGAATGAAGGTTAAAACACATGAAGAACGGTTGCGGGAATTGGGTATGTCTAGTCTGGTGAAAAGAAGGAGTAGGAGTGACATGATAGCAATATTCCAATATTCAGGGGCTGCCCCAAAGAAGAGGGGGGTCAATCTATTTTCCAAAGCACCAGAAAGCAAGACAAGAAACAAGGACTGCCTGCATTGTGTCCTCATATTAAGGAATCTTTGAATAATGCGGAATGGAACGATCACAATGGAACAAATAAATGCAAATACAGAGAAGACAGGAGCAAAGAAAACTCTGAAAAAAAATCACTGTGAAGCCCTCTTGTGGTAAGATATGTCAGTGCAGTGCACTTAATATACATTTTTATTTTACTTTCTTCAGTTTATGTGGTTTCCCCAACCATCTGATAGCTAAATTCAGGTAACTATCCAACCTAAGCTACATTTTGAGTTAGTAAAAATCACATCAGATTTGCCCAAGGCACCGAGTCGTTAATAAACCAATGTTTTATTCATATGTTGTGTGAATGCAGCTCCTACTTTTAATTTTTTCCTGGTCAAACATTGGCATAAACATAGCCATCTTCTCAGGACAGCCTACAAAACTGAGAATATTGCGATAGATAATGCAATGGTTTGTGTTTCAATACAGCTAGATAATACCTAGATGAGAGGGAGAGAGGAAGGAAGGAAGGAAGGAAGGAAGGAAGGAAGGAAGGAAGGAAGGAAGGAAGGAAGGAAGGAAGGAAGGAAGGAAGGAAGGAAGGAAGGAAGGATCCATAAATTAAGTCACCTACCTCAAGGTTCAAATATAGGGCTATGTAGATGCTAGATGTGTAGAGAATATGCAGACACTGAAAATTCAAAAATTAAAAGTTCAGAAACTTTTAAGCACTCCTGTGAATTTTAATCTTTGAACTGGGCTTTGAGTTGGAAGCCGATTCAACTTCATCTCTGAACCAAACCAATTTTTTTTTTCAAATTAAGCAGAAACGCCAATTTGAATCCCGTTCAGTTTTGGTCTCAAAATCAGTATGAAGCTATTAATCAAAAGGTATTATTCAAAAGGCGTGAATCTTGGAATGAATTGACTTTACAAACTGAATAGGGAAATCAAGGTGGGGCATCAAATCAAATGTGTCTCAATTGATTCAACAAGGTTAACACCCTCACCCACCCACCCACCCACCCCTTCCAGAATCAATCTGATGTTTGGAATTGAAGCACTGGATCAAAGTCCCTAGAGAAAAACAACCAAGACGATAAGGAATCTGGAGGTTAAACCACATGATGAACAGCTGAGAGAACTGGGTATGTCTAATCTAGTGAAGAGAAGACTGGGGAGTGACATGATAACAGCCTTATAGTACTTGAGGGGCTGTCACAGAGAAGAAGGGGTCAACTTATTCTCCAAAGCACCTGAAAGCAGAACAAGAAGCAATGGATGGAAACTAATCAAGGAGAGAAGCAATCTAGAACTTAGGAGAAATTTCCTGGCAGTGAGAACAATTAATCAGTGGAACGGCTTCCCTTCAGAAGCCGTGGATGCTCCATCACTGGAGGCTTTTAAGAAGAGTCTGGGCAGCCAGTTGTCTAAATGGTATAGGGTCTCCTGGTTGAGCAGGGGGTTAATAATAATAATAATAATAATAATAATAATAATAATAATAATAA
>NW_015388748.1:91775-107309 GCF_001527695.2 Protobothrops mucrosquamatus
GAACTTAGGAGAAATTTCCTGGCAGTGAGAACAATTAATCAGTGGAACGGCTTCCCTTCAGAAGCCGTGGATGCTCCATCACTGGAGGCTTTTAAGAAGAGTCTGGGCAGCCAGTTGTCTAAATGGTATAGGGTCTCCTGGTTGAGCAGGGGGTTAATAATAATAATAATAATAATAATAATAATAATAATAATAATAAAGTTGGAAGGGACCTTGGAGGTCATCTAGTCCAACCCCCTGCTCAGGCAGGAAACCCTATACCATTTTGGACAAATGGCTGTCCAGTTTCTTCTTAAAAATTTCCAGTGTTGGAGCATTCACCGCTTCTGGAGGCAGGTTGTTCCACTGGTTAATTGTTCTAACTGTCAGGAAGTTTCTCCTTAGTTCTAGGTTGCTTCTCTCTTTGGTTAGTTTCCACCCGTTGCTCCTTGTCCTGCCTTCAGGCGCCTTGGAGAATAGCTTGACTCCCTCTTCTTTGGGGCAGCCCCTGAGATATTGGAACACTGCTATCCTGTCCCCCCTCGTCCTTCTCTTCATTAAACTAGACATACCCAATTCCAGCAGCCGTTCCTTACATGCTTTAGGTTGGATTAGAAGACCTCCAAGGTCCCTGCCAACCCTATTATTCTATATTCTGTGAATTGGAGCAGAACCCACACAGCCATCCAATGTTCTGAGGCAATAAAATGGTAAATTCTTGCAGCCCAGTGATTTTTTTTTCTATATCCTCTTGCAGTCAACCCACATTATATGGCTGTTTTGTCTTCTGGTTTTTGCCAACGAAAATGTGAGAGGGATCCAGTGTGAAAAAGGTCCTACCGTGTCTTTCTGCCCAGTTCACATCCTATTAGTCAGACTTCCTGCAATTTTTTTTATCTAGCAACAATAATCCCTGTTCCGTTGTGCTTTATCTCTT
Source organism: Protobothrops mucrosquamatus (assembly GCF_001527695.2). Lineage (NCBI taxonomy): Eukaryota > Metazoa > Chordata > Lepidosauria > Squamata > Viperidae > Protobothrops > Protobothrops mucrosquamatus. Next base: position 92,692 of record NW_015388748.1, read on the forward strand.
TCCCTGCTCACAATCCCAGGAAGGAAAGTGTTTGATGCGAGCAGCTGACCCGAGGCTACGTTTTTTGACAGGTCAGCGCTCTGTCAAAGAAACACTTATTTGCCCTTGTGCTGAAGGAAACACCAAGCCCACACACTAACTCTAGTTCTCTCCCACCCCCCAACCCCACCCCCATCTTTCTCCAGGAAAAAGCTCAAATGAAGTACCTGCAGAAGCCATTTGATGCCGTTGCAATCCTATCCAATAGAGGGCAGCACGCGCTCATCTCATTATCCCATGTTGTCCATCCAGGGATGAAGGGTGCCATTTGTGGGTCTGCGTTCCCTAGGCGTAATAAGTGGGTGCTGCTAGGCAGATAACTCATCCCTGTCGATCCAAAGATGCTGTGCTGTTTTTTCACCCTTTGCCAAAAAAGGAAAAAAGAAAAAGATGCTGAGACTCCAGAAAGAGTGCAGAGAAGAGCAACAAAGATGATTAGGGGACGGGAGGCTAAAGCATATAAGGAATGGTTGCTGGAATTGGGTATGTCTAGTTTAACGAAGAGAAGGACGAGGGGGGACATGATAGCAGGGTTCCACTATCTCAGGGGCTGCCCCAAAGAAGAGGGAGTCAAGCTATTCTCCAAGGTGCCTGAAGGCAGGACGAGAAGCAACGGGTGGAAACTGATCAAGGAGAGAAGCAACCTAGAACTAAGGAGAAACTTCCTGACAGTCAGAACAATTAACCAGTGGAACAACCTGCCTCCAGAAGCGGTGAATGCTCCAACACTGGAAGTTTTTAAGAAGAGACTGGACAGCCATTTGTCTGAAATGGTGTAGGGTTCCTGCCTGGGCAGGGGGTTGGACTCGATGACCTCCAAGGTCCCTTCCAAATTATTATTATTATTATTATTATTATTATTATTATTATTATTATTATTATTATTATTATTATTATTATTATTAAGATAGCAGGAACTATAAACAATGCCATCTTGCTCTTCTTGATCCCTGCAAATTCACTTGGGTTAAGAAAGCTATTCCCAAAGCCTGGAACAGAACAAGAACAGAACAGAAAAGGAACAGAACAAAATAACAGAGTTGGAAAGGACTTTGGGGGATCCTATCCCACTGCAAACAAACGGTTGTCCAATCTCTTCTTAAAAACTTAAAGTGTTGGAGCCCCCACAACTTCTACAGAGAAGCTTTTCCATTGGTTAATTCTTCTCATTGGTAGGAAATTTCTCCTTAATTCTAGGTTGCTTCTCTCCTTGTTTAGTATCCATCCATAGTTCTTGTCTTGCCTTCTGGTGCTCTGGAAAATAGGCTGTCTCCCTCTTCTTTTTCAGCCTCTCAAAAGTGTACAGATACAAACACACACAAACACAAATACAAAAACCTAGGGTGAAATCTTCTGATATCCTGGCCCAATTTTTTTTTTTTTTTGATGGAGCTGGTTAGCATCCAGTTGTGAATTTAAAGCAATAGTTGCCCTGTTTGGTTGTTAGACGATGAACTGCTATAAAGGGGAGCTGATGCCAGAATGATAAATATGAACAGAAAACCAGGAATACCCAGCCAATCGTGGTCAGTGAGTGAAGAAACAGCCCAACTCTTATCTCTATCCTGGCCTGTTGGGAGCACTTATATCCTACACCCCTTGCCCTGGCTGAATTTGTGTTTTTTTTTTCAAAACCAGAAGGCAGAAGCATATAAACATAAATCAGCATGTGTGCACACAAATAAAGAAGAGAGATAGGAACATTCAACACTGTTGTGAGTTTGGGCTCCTTTCTCCGTTAGCATCAATTGGCCTCCGAGGAGTTTAATGGCTCCTCAATGTCTGGAATCATGCTCCAGCACTGACAATGTTTCCCCCATCCGTTTGGGTAAAGGAATGGAAAGCATCTCTAGATCGTTCCAGTTTGAATTTGAATAAATGCAGGCTGGAGTGGAGGCAAGTGGCAGATTCCTACTCATTACTGTTGCAGGGGAATCAAGATCAGTCTGTGGCTTTTGCCCCTTCTTGGAGGAAGCTCGTGTCCAGTACAATGTGCTCCCGGTTGCAAAGATAATGACGGCTACGCTGGTCTCTTTCATCCTATACAAAGCTGACCTTACCACATTATCTTTAGACCTCTATTTTTCAAGAAAATGGAAAGCTTTTATCAAATGAATAACGGCAAAGAAACGCTTTCCACCTGGCAACTTAAAGCTGGATTAGCAGAGAGAGGTGGGCATTGCGCTCCAATCCACCTGCATAACTTCAGGATGGAGTGGCCTGGATTCAAATGCTGAAAAAGTCTCTCAATGCAAATTCATTCTGATTCCAGATCTTCCCTCTAAATCAGGACTTGGAGGATGATAACAGAATAACTAATGGAATAACAGAGTTGGAAAGAATCCTGGAGGCCTTCTAGTCCAACTCCCTGCTCAAGCAGGAGACCCCATGCCCTTCCAGACAAGCAGTTGCCCAGTCTCTTCTTTAAAAGCCTCCAGTGATGGAGCACCCACAATGTCTGAAGCAAGCAGTTCCACTGGTTAATTGCTCTCCTTGTCTGAAAATTCAACCTTAGTTCTAGGTTGCTTCTCTCCTTGGTTAGTTTCCATCTGTTGTTTCTTGTCCTGCCTTCAGGCGCTTTGGAGAAGAGCTTGACTCCCTCTTCTTTGTGGTAGCCCCTGAGATATCAGAACACTGCTATCAATTGCAGCCTCAATTGCAAAATTCAGTTCTGTCAGCTGGACTTTCTAGGTGGACAAAAAGTGCCAAATCCAGTCTAAATATCTGGCTGACTGCGTGACCAGCATAATAACTTAATTAAAACTCACACGTTGCCCGACTCTCAGCTATTTTGGGCAGCTGATGCTCTCTATCATCCCACTGAGATTTTGATCAAGCCCAAATGCTATGCTTTGTGAAAAAAAAAAGTAGCTGTAGTTTTACTTGGAAACAATTTAAAAGGGTAATTGGGACAGACGGTCCAGGAGAGGCCAGGAGAAATCCATTCTCCCACAGGCCACGCGGGCATCACATTGTCATGCCGTGGCGCATTTTCATGTTCATTAAATTTATTTTTATCCCTGAGATTAAAAAAAAATGGACTTGAAGGCAGTTGCTCTTCATTTGGGGGTTCGGCTGTGTGACTTTCAAGCTGCTGTGTCTTTCTGCTGGGCTTCATCAATGTCAAAGCCCCCCTCCTCCCCCCACTTCTCAAGGCATGCCATTCAGCTTCTCTTGTGTGGGCCAAACCCTCCCAAAGGGATGACACATCCATTGTCGGGCAGAAATAAAAAGGAAGACATCCCACTTGCATGAATAGCTCCGTCTCGGAATCCTTTCGCCATTGGACGACCCATTAGCCAAATAAAAAAAATGAACTCCCAGCCGTGAATTGTGAGATGCAAGGTGTTTGAATAGCTTCTCCTGCTATTGTGGGCTTTGGCAAAAGGCAGCAGCGTTTTGGCTGTTTTTTTGTGTGTGTGTTTTTTTAGCTCTATTGAGGATATTCACTTTCCTTTGAAAAGCTCTCTCGCTGAGCTCCATGGACACAAAGCGGGCGATAAAAGACAGCAGAGGGCCTTCATCTCCCCTTGCTTTGCAGATACAAAAGCCTCCCTTTTTAGCAGAAGGAGCTCAAGACGTCCACATTCAGTGATCTCCTTTCAAAAATGCCTGGACCGCCAAAGTGTGCCAGGGAGCCTAGCTCAGGAAAAAAAAAGGCAGAGCCCAGGCAGGCAATTGAGTAGAGGAAAGATAAACATCACCGTTCTGTAAGTAAGGAGACCGAAGGGCTACAGACAGCAACGCCGTCACTGTCATTGAGAAGAAGGGGATCCATTTCTAAAATGGAGTGGGAGGTCGAACCCTCCTTTACTGAAGCCCAATGAAAAGGGATTTGAACTCGAGAACCTAATTAATGGGCATCATGATCTTCCATTATGTTGTTCGTCCATCGATTTTCGATGAAGACCTTGACATCTTATGGATTATGGGCCATCAGCGGTGTGTCCGTAGATGGCTGATGAGACCGATGTTAGCACGGAATGTTCTGCCACATACTGAACAGAGAAATGTGGACACTGTTGCTTCAGCATTTGCAGCTCTGGCTTTACGGAGTGCTCGCTTCTCTTGTGCCAAGATTGTCCTCCTGTTTTCATATGTCTGGCACCCCTGGTAAACCAGGGTACGCCATGTCGGTCGATCATGCGCCAGAGATTCCCAAGAGATGGTATCGACATCCAGGGACTTGAGAGATGCTTTCAGCGTGTCTTTGTATCGCTTCTTTTGTCCCCCGTGCGATCGCTTTCCTTGAGACAGCTCATCATAGAAGAGCTGTTTAGGGATGCGATGGTCTGGCATCCTTACAACTTGGCCTGCCCAGCGCATCTCGGCTTTCATCAACAGAGTGTAAACTGATGATAGGCCTGCTCTGGAGAGGACATCTGTCAAGTCATGTGGTATGGATCTCCCCAGGTGACCATCCAACCATAAGAAAGATAAAGCTAGAATAGATAATCAATGATAGATAAAGATAGTTACAGAAGAGCATCAGTACTGCCCTGCTGGGTTGGTGTCAGGAGCAAAGAATTAGGACCATGGGTTAAGTTGCAGTTCAGAAGACTTATTGCCCAAGCTTATATCCAAGAATCTAGCCAATTAAAGTTTAATACTAAATTGGCATCAGACAAGGGTCAACAGAATTCAGAAAGGATTGGACTTAGACTGTTTGTTGGAACGTAATGATTCCAGACTGCTGACTCACTTAACTCAGCCTTCCCAGCTCTGCCTGCTCTTCTTCTACACCTGGAGTCCTGGCGCATCTAGTCCAGAAATCTCTTCTCATAGTGGTCAACCAACTGCCCAAGGAAACCCACTAACCCAGGGGTTCCCAACTCCCGGTTCCCGGATGAGTACTGGGCCTCAGCATACCAGCAACCGGTCCACACAAACAAGCAAAGACCCATCTGCGAGATGCAGGCAGCACACAAAACCACGCACCCTCCGGTCCACGGAAAAACCCCTCTCCATGGAACTGGTCCCTGGTGACCAAAAGGTTGGGGACCTCTGCACTAACCTCTCAACAGATGCTTTCAGAGGAGGTCTACTGCCCTCGAGGCTAACACCATTGTTCCCCATGACTTCTTTAATTGGTCCAACCCTTTTGTTTTTTTGATGCCAGCGAAACTGGTAGTCAAAACCACATCTTGCGATGCAGAACACTCTGGAACCAGTGTTTGTCCTTTCTGGATGATCTTAAGTGATATCTCAGACAAAAAGTGAATAAGGCAGAAGAAATTGTAGGAAAAAACAAAACCCCATATATTTCCCTTAAGCAACTGCAGCTCATACCAGTATTGGGATTTAGGGACTAACCAGCTTTTCTTGTGATTATATTACAACAGGCAGGGCACTCTCATCCTTGGCACTCAGCCAGATATCTCTGTTCTTGTAGTGACAGGTGGAAAAACCGAGATGGTCCGAAGGTCTCAAAATTTTCGTCTATTTGCCGCTTAGTTGGGTGCTAAAAAGAGCAGGGGCTTAGTTAACTTAGGTTGAGAAGCTGTGGAAAGAACCATATTCCAGTCCCGCCGACAGGAGCGAGAGAGAATTAATACCTTCCTGAAAAACAAACAGAACAGCAGCCACTCCTGTATCCTGCCTCGTTTTCACAGGCTCTGTGTGTCATATGTGCTAGCTCTTAAGTCTGAATCTGGAAAGAAGCATGTTCAGACGAACCAGAGTGAGTGAACAATGCCTGCAGGCCTGCTGGCTGAGGAATTCTGGGAGTTGAACTCCACAAGTCATAAAAGGGCCAGGTTTGAAGGCCCCTGAGGGCTGGCTGAGGAATTCTGGGAGTTGAAGTCCACAAGTCATAAAAGGGCCAAGTTTGAAGGCCCCTGAGGGCTGGCTGAGGAATTCTGGGAGTTGAAGTCCACAAGTCATAAAAGGGCCAGGTTTGAAGGCCCCTGAGGGCTGGCTGAGGAATTCTGGGAGTTGAAGTCCACAAGTCATAAAAGGGCCAAGTTTGAAGAGCCCAGCTTTAAGGGATGTCCACCCAAAGATTCAACTGGCTGGACAAACTACGGAAAACAGCAGAGCTGGAAACAATTAAGGGGAGGGAGAGAAATGAATGGCCGAATGTGGGCAGATCCCCAGCTCAGCCGGGGCAGGTGACGGAAAAAACTCCCATTGTATCACTTACAGGCCTTGGGGCCAGGATCAGCCCCTGCAGGAACGCCACGCATCTTTGGTTGAAATTGGAACACGGAAAGCAGGAGAACCAGTCGGAGAACTTGGCTGGGCTTCTCGCCCTCAGAAAGAACAACGTGACACACATAATTTGTCAGGGTTTTTTTTTTTTTTTTGGTTTTTTTCCCCCCCATTCTCCATGGCTCCATATTTCAGGCATGAGTGATGATGCTTTAGAGGTTTTAGAGTTGGGTTATTTTGAACGATAACTAAAGAGGACACGCTGGGAAGAATGCGTCCCTGTTCTGGTCACCACGACACGCACAAAAATGTTGAGAAGCTAGAAAAAGAGCAGAGGAGAGCAAGAAAGACGATTGGGGTGGGGGTGGAGGCTAAGTTGTATGAAGAACAGTTGGAGGAACTAAGCAGGTCTAGTCTAATGAAGAGAAGGATTAGGCATGCCACGATAGCAATCTTCCAATGTTTGAGGGGCTGTCACAGGGAAGAAGGGGTCGACTATTCTCCAAAGGACCGGAGGGCAGGACAAGAAGCAAGGGACGGAAACGTACCAAGGAGAAAGTCAACCTAGAATTAAGGAGAAATCTCCTGTCAGTGAGAACAATTAATCAATAGAACGGCTTACCTCCCAGAGCTGTGGGTGCTCCATCACCGGAGGTTTTCAAGAAAAGATTAGACAGCCCTTTGCCTGGGATGGTATAATGCAGGGGTCTTCAAACTTGGCCCTTTTATGACTTGTGGACTTCAACTCCCAGAATTCCTCAGCCAGGCACGCTAGCTGAGGAATTCTGGGAGTTGAAGTCCACAAGTCATAAAAGGGCCAAGTTTGAAGGCCCCTGGTACAACACCTCCTGCTTTAGCTTAGGGTTGAACTAAAAGATCTCCAAAGTCCCTTCCATCCCTGATACCCTAAGTCCTACGGATTCATTTTCTTCTCTTCCCACCTTTTCCCAGACTCAAAGTCTTCCACGTTGGTTGTAAAATGATTATCCCAAGAGGAACAATGACTTGGTCAGAGATCAAAGGATATGGCTTTGACTTCATGTATTATTCAAACCCAGCCGGTTGTGACTTATTCAACAAAGCTTGGTTTGCCTATCCTTGGTTATTGCCTCACCTGGGATCAGGTGAGGCTCCTGGCTTCTGTCAGGGTGCCTGCCATCCTCTAAAATATTTCATCCCACCCCCATTCCAGCTTTTCTTTAACCAATGGCACACACTTCACCTTTCTGAACTCATCCAAATTCACATTCACTATTAGGTTACTATTACTCTCAGGGTTTAAACAACAGTGTGAGTTTTGTCCTTCTGCAGGATCTCCTTTGGGAGAACCACCTAATAGCTCAGGGGTCTTCAAACTTGGCAACTTTATGACTTGTGGACTTCAACTCCCAGAATTCCTCAGCCAGCGTGAGGGAACTAGGACCCCTTTATGACTTGTGGACTTCAACTCCCAGAATTCCTCAGCCAGCGTGAGGGAACTATGGCCCTTTGATGACTTGTGGACTTCAACTCCCAGAATTCCTCAGCCAGCCCTGCGAGTTGAAGTCCACAAGTCTTAAAGTTGCCAAGTTTGGAGACCCCTGGACTCTAGCTTCATGGACACATTGAATGGAAGAAAAAGAACAAAGCCCTCCTTAAAAGCCAAACTGTTAGTGATTATATTTGCCGTGCTGTCTTGAGTGTAGGCGAACTATTCTTGCTTAAATTTAGTTAAACTAAGTTTTAAAAAAAACCTCATTGTTTCTTAATTATTATTATTACTTCTACTATTGGGGTATTTTAATTCTTGCTAAGCTTGTTCTATTCACCTTTTTCTCTCTCTCATTAATATGATATAATACACTGATATCTTGAATTGTAATTAATTATTGATAGAATATCTTTTTTTGCTCTTATTTTCAATACTCTTTTCCAGATAACAGAATGCCAGTAATCTCTTATGATTTAAACATCACCGTACTGAAATAATACAATGTTTCAAGGCACCTAACACACAACACAAAGGGAGCAAAACAGAACAATTGTAAAAAAAATAAATAAACAATGCTTGGTTTAGGCCTTTCACCTTAATAAATGAATCCAGCTCTGTTATGGCTTGTAAATCAGGGCTTATGGCAACACTGAATGTGTGGACAAACTTGTGTCAGCCAAGAAACCATGATTAAGCAAGGCCAAGACTGGCCAGGCATTGACCTCCCTGGGAACCAAGAAGAAGAAAAAAAACCGTTCCCCTTCACATCTTTTTCTGAGGTTCTCAACTGGGTTCCCTGTTTAGCTCGGTGGAAGAAGCTTTCGGTCAACTGATCTTGGCCAAGGGGGGAAGGCACTCTGCACGTGAGCAGAAGCCTGGAGGACTCTACTCTGCCAAGGTGCGCAGAGTTGAGTCGGGTCTCCTTGGCTTGGCAACTGGGACCCCAGGCAAAGGAGGGCTCCTGGGTGCCCTCTGAGCTTGTGTTTTTTTTTGCAGACTTTTCATTACCCTAACTAGGTAGCATCATCAGTGCTAAAAAGGAGGGAGGTTTGTGGAGTGGAAGAGAGGAGGTGGGGGAACAACTGTGAGATCCTGGGTGCTCTCAGAGCTGGCTTTTTTTTTTTCTTGCAGACGTTTCATGACCCACACAAGGTAACATCATCAGGGCTAGCCTGGACAGTGCCACTCAGGTAGGGTTGCCAGGTGTCCACTATTTGAGTGGACAGTCCACTTTTTTTCACATTATGTTCACTATTTTTTTTCACAAAATAGTGGACATTTTTTTTTATTCAAAAGCTTTATGATGAAATGGTACGTAATCTAAAGCTGTACAGTCTACCTTTTTTTACTACTTAACACACACACCCCCGCTTGTCCGCTATTTTTTGGAAGCAGACCTGGCAACCCTACTGGACAGGTCTGCAAGAAAACAAGCCAGGAGCCCTCAGTTTTCAACCCTGAGCGACAGATACCGGTATTCTCTTTTGTTGGAAGCGCAAAGGCCTTCTGCACGGGGGCAGAGGCTAGAGGCGCTCCCCTCGGAGCAGCTGTCACCCCCACCCCCAGCCTCCCTGCCGCTGCCGAGGCCCGGCCCCGGGCCAGCTGGTGCCTACCCACCGTTCCCTCCCTCCCTTTCCTTTCCCTTCCCTTCCCTTCTCTTCCCTTCCCTTCCCCAGCGCAGCCAGCTCAGCTCCTCCCCCGCCGCTCGCTCGCTCGCTCGCTCGGCTGATCCGGCTCGGAGCGCAAACCGCGGCCGAGAGCGCTGCTGCCTTGGCAGGTGGGGCGAGCCGCCCGCGCGAGGAAGCCGCGCGATCCTGTCTCTCGCGCGCGCAGAGCCTCTCCCTCCTCCCCAACTCCGTGCGCCTTTACGCGGACTCTGCGCGCCTTTACGCGGACTCTGCGCGCCTGCCTGCCTGCTTCCCTGCCCGGCACCATGTCTCGCCCGGAGAAGCCAACCTGCCTCCTGCTGCTCCTGCTCCTGCTCGCGATCCTGCCCGCCGCCTTGCTGGCCCTGGCGCCGCCGCCGCCCGCCTCCATCCCTGGCGCAGCCAAGAACGGCAGCAACGGCCCCGGCGACCCCCAGAAAGCGGCCGTCTCGCCGCCTCCGCCGCCTCCTCCGCCGCCCTCCTCGGCCGGGAACCACAGCGGCGCTGCCCAGCGCAACCCGGTCCTGGCGATGCTGCGCGATTTGCCGGCGCTGAAGGCCGCTGTCATCGGAGCCTGCGCGGCCAGCGCCTGTCTGATGGCCTGCCTGCTGTTCCGCGTGCTCAGGTGCGGCGGGAGGAAGGGGGCGCGCGGGGTCCCTGGCCGCAGCCCTTCGCCCCCTGGACCCCCTCTCCCTAAAGCAGCCGAGACCCTTCGCCCCAGCCCACCCCACCCCGCTGGGACCCCAGCCCACCCCTCTCCTTGGGCAGCTGTTCCCGGAAAGGGGGGTGGTGGTAAAGAGAAGGTGTATTTTTTTTTAACCTTGCTTGGTGGGGGGTTAGGGGGGCTTTAGAAGCGCTGCCCACCCCTTACCTTCCTAAGCCCCCCCCCTCCCACCCCACCACGCACCATCGGACAAGGTAGGCCAGGATGTTACCTCTCTGCCTTTCCTGGTGGAGAAATAAAGGGGTGAACCTGTTTGGGTTTCAAACCCCCAAGGTTTGAATGTTCTCAGCCTGCCTCTTGTGCATTTAGGCCAACCTGGCCTGTCATGATTTATATGGAGAATTATCCTCTTAATATATAGCAAATAGCAACAGGACTCAGACTTATATGCCGCTTCACAGTGCTTTACAGCCCTCTCTCTAAAGCCAGTTTACAGAGCCAGCCCAACAATGGGGGTCCTCATTTTACCGACCTCGGAAGGATGGAAGGCTGAGTCAGCCTATGTACTCCAAATACATATACGCCAAATATGTCTAATAACAGATGTCTAATAATGCTGCGTCTTCTTATAAGGCAGGCCAGGAGATCTTGATAGAAGAGGCTTGAAAATCTAAAAGTAGAGTCCTTGTTTAAGAAGACCTAAACGCTTGCCAATTGTTTTTTTGCTGCCCTGACTTTTTAACATTGCTTTTGTTCTGCTGGCCTGGGTGTAAATCAAGTATACTTAAGGATTCTTTTGAGAAGGGCTCCCCACCCCTATGCAAAATTCAGAAGGCGAAGCCTGCCAGCAAAGGGCACGTCATCTATTATCCCTTCCTTCCTTGCTTTATGGAGAAGCTTGCGAGCAGCTGCCAACAGCCACTGGCTTAATGGTGAGGCAGTGAGATTTAAACCGAGGCTTTCCAGATGAAAACTGAGCTTTTTTTTTGCCCAGGTTCAACCACAATCGAGTGTGTGAGCCCCCTCCTACCCACCCCCCCACTCCCTCAGGCACAGCGCTCATAAAAATCTGACTTTTTAGGGAGGTTGGTGGGAATCCTCTGAACAGGATATCTTTCTGTAAGGGAAACAACACTCCCCCCCCCCCAGGGCTTTTCTGCTTGATCTTATAACAGGGACCTGAGAAATTAGAGCAGTAAATGCAGAGGAAGATGCTGGTGCCTCCCCTGCAGATGGCAAGACGGACTAACTTTTAAAGTGCTGAGTTCAAGATTGCCACCCGGGGTCCCAGTCCTTGCTTTTAGTCCTCTCTCTCTTCAACTGCATGACAAACTCGCCCCTTGTAGCTGGAGGCCTGGAGCCCAGTTTAGTGTTGTGTAGTGTAGTGTAGTTGTTGTGGTTAATGCACCAGGGCACAGACGGGGTGGCTGTGAGTTCTAGTCTCACTTTAAGCACAAAGCCCTGGGCCAGTTACTCTCAGTCCGAGGAAGAAGAAGGCAAAGTACGTAGTAAAGGGTGCTTCCAAAACCCTGCCCCCCCCCAAAAAAAAGCTGCAGGGACTGATCCAAGCAGTTGCCAGAAATCAACACAGACTAAAAGATACAGGTAGTCCTTGACTTATAACAATTCACTTACTGGCCGTTGGAAGTTGCAACGGCACTGAAAAAAAGCGACTTAGGGCCATTTTTCACACTTAATGACCGTTGAAGCATCCCCAGGGTCGCGCGATTTGCATTCGGATGCTGTACAACTGACTCCTGTTTGTGACGGCAGTCGCGTCCTGGGATCATGTGATCGAGCCAGTGGGGAAACCGGATTCTCGTAAAAACCACGTGACTTAACAACTGCCCATGATTGGTTTAACAAATGTGGCAAGGAAAGTCATAAAGCGGGGCATCTCGCTTAGCAAATTGCTCAGCCACATAAATTTGGGGCTTCAGTTGTGGCTGTAAGTTGAGGACTACCTGTACGTATTTTTATTTTTATTTTTTAAAAAAAGGAATCACATATAGCTAGTATGTAATTGAGCCTGGAATTGCAGTTGTTAAGCAGGCCACTGTGTGACTGGAACGGATTTTGTGACTTTTTGTGATGGCTGTTCAGCAAACAGAGTACTTGCTAAGCCAGTGGTTCTCAACCTGTGGGTCGGGACCCCATTTGGGGTCGATCGACCATTTCATGGGGGTCGCCAAGCAAGGCTGTCCGCCATTTTTTTTGTCCGCCATTTTTTTTGTCCGCAATTTTTTTTGTCCGCCATTTTCCCCCCTTTTCCGGCGGGTGCCTTACCTCCCTTGGGCTGGGCCAGCTGGTGGTCGGCCTGCTCCATCTCTGCCGCTTGCCAGCTACGCCTCGGCCGGCGCAGGGGGTGGAACCACGCATGCACGGCGCTCCCGGGCAGGGAAAGTCCTCGACTTACGACCGGTTGGGTAGTCCTTGACTTACGGCCGGTTTAGTCCTCGACTTACGACCGGTTTAGTCCTCGACTTACGACCGGTTGGGGTCGCGGCATTAAAAAGGTTGAGAACCACTGTGCTAAGCAAACCCGTTTCATCCAGTGGGCATATTTTGGCAGAAAATGGAAGTAAATGCTGGAAATCGACAAAAAAAAACCCCCAAACCCATGAAAAATCAGTCATGTGCCTGCTTGCAAACAGCCATAAAGTTGAGCCAGTTGCCGAGCACCCAACATATGATCACATGACCGCAGGAGCGTGTGTGTGTTGCCCTTGTGGTTTCAAAATCAGGTCACAGGTAGCTTTGGGGGACTCTGTTGTTTGAAGTGTTACTTAGCAACCAGCCATAAATCAAGAACTACCTGTATTAGCAGGGCATTAAATCCTCTCTACTAAAGCCCGTCTTAACCCCACCTTCTCCCATCTGGCCATCTCCAGATGTGCCGGGAGAGCAGTTGTCAACATCCTTTTGTCAGCAGAGCTTGGAATTCTGGGAGTTGTTATCCCAGCACATCTGCCGGGTATCAGCTGAGAAAAGCTGTTCTCACCAGCTGCCTTAACAGCTTCCAATCACGGCCTACGTTAGAAACATTTACATTATGGCTTACGTATATTTTCACCAAATTGGGATGATCAGAAAAACCAGACTATTAAGACTTTCCAAGTCAGGCGTTTTAGCTGTGTATAAACCAGGACCGGCCATATTTGCTCCACCGTCCCAAAGTAATTTTTCACAGTTGTTATGACATGAATCTTTTAAGTGGCAACACAGGTAAGTCCTCAACTTACGACCACAATTGAGCCCATTTCTGTGGCTAAGCGAGACGTCAGTTAAGTGAGTTTTGCTCCATTTTACCATCTTTCTTGCCACTAGTCGTTAAGTGAATCCCTTCAGGGGTTAAGTTAGTAACACGGTTGTTAAGTGAATCTGGTTTCCCCATTAAACTTCCTTGTCAGAAGGTCACAAAAAGGGGATTACCTAGCCCCCGGGACATTGCAACCGTGATAAATACAAGTCAGTTGCCAAGCCTTTGAATTTTGATCATGTGACCACAGGGATGCTGCAACGGCCGTAAGTGTGAATAATAATAATAATAATAATAATAATGATGATGATGATGATGATGATGATGATGATGATGATGATGATGATGAAGTTGGAAGGGACCTTGGAGGTCATCTAGTCCAACCCCCTGCTCAGGCAGGAAACCCTATACCATTTCGGACAAATGGCTGTCCAGTTTTTTCTTAAAAACTTCCAGTGTTGGCACATTCACCACTTCTGGAGGCAGATTGTTCCACTGGTTAATTGTTCTAACTGTCAGGAAGTTTCTCCTTAGTTCTAGGTTGCTTCTCTCTTTGGTTAGCTTCCACCCGTTGCAAATGGCCACTAACTTGTAAGTCAAGGACTACATATATATGTAAGTTGCAGAGTTCACACAGTGGGCTTAACTGGGTGAGTTACAAGCTGCAGTTTGTAGGCCTAGGCTATGCTGGCTCAGGAATTCTGGGAGTTGAAGTCCACGAGTCATAAAAGAGCCAAGGTTGCCTACCCCGGGCCTAGAAGTTCTGAAGACCCAATGATTAGTTTATTTCGTGTTTTGACCAGTTTATTCATGTTTCGATTAGTTTAGTATTGGTGTGCGATTCTAGAAATTGGGTTGATTCCATAACCGGGTTAATTTCCTGGTGTGAATGCATACCCTGTGCCTGTATTAGTGTCAGGAACTGTTTGTGCCGCTTTCTCCTTGCCAAGCGCATGGGCGACCACGGACGACGTAAAGCTCTGATGCTTGAAGAGCTAATGAATGGGAAAGGTCACATCAGCCTTGGCAGCCTTCTGGGGTATTAAATTTCTTGTTTACAGGAAGTCTGTGTGATCTCTTTTGGAAAATATATCTGGAAATCTGTCGTAGGTCTTTCCTGAACAGAAGGTTAGATAGGCAGAGCTTGAGCGGAAGCGGATTTCTGAATTTTAAAATTTTCCAGAGGAATGAACTGGGCACTTCTCGCAGAAGTCAAGTAAGCGTGTTGAAAAAGCCTTGATAGATCTCTTTAAAAAACCTGTTTTTCCCGTTCTGATTGATTCGCTTGCCAGGTTGGTCTGAGGGGAAAAAAAGGAGACAGAGTAAAACAGAAATGAAATGTTCTCCATCGCTGTCCAGTCTCTTTTAAGAAGAGACTGGACAGCCATT
>NW_015388749.1:0-1392 GCF_001527695.2 Protobothrops mucrosquamatus
TCAGTGTCTTCTGCTGGATTTTAATGTAGCCACTTTTGCAAAGGCAACCATTTCTTGATCACAGCCTGTGTGTGCACATATGTATGAAATCTTTCTGTGATACATTATCTGAGCATAAATTAGCTGTACCGTAAATTACAAGGCAGCTGCATTATTGAAGCAGCATGTTGAAGGCTGGTAGGAACATATTGCAAAACACAACCCTTACTTACAAGGTGAAGGGAAAAAAAGACAGCTTAAGTGGTACATGAGGACTAATTAGTTTTATTGTCAAAAAGGGGAAGATAGCACTGGAGGAGCACATTCTTTAAGTGAAGAGGATGGCCAGATATAGAGGATGCACAGACAAAAATGAAATCTCCAATGGAATGGGTTAAACATGGCACATCTGCATACAGGATAAACGTTCCACATCTGCTTTAATCCCAGGTCTTCTGTTAGCTAACATTTTATAGCACCAGATGCAAAGCGTGTAACCTGATACAGGGTGGGTAGTCCTCTTTTGGAAACCTCCCTCTGGGGGAGATAAGGGCTGTGCCACTTTCTGTTGCACAAGGACTCTAAGGTCAGCCCCCTTTTCACACTCCCCCCCCCAACATTCTAGCTGGAGATTCCACCACATATAGTCTGAAATCAAAGCAGCCATTATTACCGACACTGGTGATATTGTGACTACTGTTTTCTGATTCTGTTCTTCAAATATCTCCTTCAGTATTGTCAGAATGTTTTGCAGTACCTTACCAGCCTGTATTTCTTGCCTCGACTTAAAATCTTTAGTCCCTTCTAGTGGCCAGCTCCCATCCTTCTCTCCACCTCCTGCTGGGAACATGAAAGAAGCCCCCAACTGGTGATGTCACTGGCTAATCTTGTCCATATGGAAACACCTTGGTGCTTCTGACCCAAGTGTGATGCAATTATAATTCCAATATCTTATTGTAAAATTTTCAACATTCCAATTTTATCTGAACCTTTAGTCCGTTTATAACTTTCTACGATCAAAATCCTATTTAGCTTTTGGTATTTTATTTCAGATTCTTTAAATTCTTGATTTTTTTCCATTCAGGATTGATGGCAAACTCACCTCATAACTTACGAGGTAGTTAATGAGCAATTTACAAAAGTGATTACAAAGTGAGGTTTGTGAACTTAGTGTCCTTTATAAGTGCCCAAAATGGTTTTGAGCAAGAGGGCTAATCTCTTCATTTCCTGCTGCTCAAATCTGGGAAAAATCATTGTCCCGTGTTTTCCCTGTGAGGAATAGCTATCTGGAGCATATGTGGATGATCTCCCATCTTTTTTTTAATCTGGAGAGACTTCAAGGAACCTGCCTATTTTGCAGTTTCTGGATTTTTACTCTGGTCTGCTTTTGCGTTTGCTGTAGTTTGCCTTGAA
>NW_015388749.1:4945-8773 GCF_001527695.2 Protobothrops mucrosquamatus
TTTTTATTTTAAAGACATTAGTTCCCCCAGTCTCTTTTTTTAATAAATATTTTATTAGATTTTATAAGGATAAAGGGGAAGTGGGGTCAATAAGGGTATAACAAGGAGTGACAAACAAAAAAGGTTAGACCAGGGGAAGGGATCAGTACAATAGTGGGGTTATCCCCCACATTAAATCAACACTTCAGCAAGTAAACCCATCCGGGTATACATAGTCAATCATGATAATTAATATAAGATAACAATACGATGTAATATTACTAATTATATTACTAATTAATCAGATAACTTTAACACATTAATATATTACTTATTAGTTATAGTTACTTATTGTTAAAATCACAAAAAGAAAAAAGAAGAAGAATTCATAGAAATAAACATAAAATTTAAATACAAAATAACAGTTATTCCATTGAATTTCATAACCTTTTCTCATTCTATCGCAGGTGTGGTGAACCTATGGCACGGGTGCCAGAGGCGGCACTCAGAGCCCTTTCTGTGGGCACGCGCGCCGTCGCCCCAGTCCTAGGCCTTCAGCTGGGTTTTATAAAACCTTTTTGCTTTAGGCCTCCGTCACTGTGTGCAAAAAAAAAAAAAAAGGTTCAATCATCAGTCAATTTCAACTTCTCCCGGGGATTGATTGAACTTTTTAGTCCCACCCAGTCTGCCGTTACCACCGCAGCCACACCTACCCAATGGGCCACACCCACCCGGCACCCGACGATGCATAAGTGGGTTTTGCGTTGCAGTTTGGGCACTCGGACTCTAAAAGATTCGCCATCACTGTTCTATCGTGTTGCTACCCATTGGTAAAATTTATCCCATGTTTTAAAATAAATTGATTCTTCTTTCTCTTTCATTTCTAAAGTTAATCTGTTCATTTCAGCACATTCAAGTATAGCTCCCCCAGCCTCTTTCACCTATTGCTCTGGCTTGCAATGTCAGTCAGTAAGTTGAAAGACCTTGTCTGCTTTTTTCCAGATCTTTGAAAGCATTTCTAGGTTGTTTCTAAGTCCCAGAATTCCAGGTTATTCTGGCCTGTAACGTATGGCAGTTTTACTTTAAGAGATCTAGAAGATATCCCACTATCTGTGTATGAGTCACTGCTGCAGAAAGTCTCAGAAAGACAGTCGTGTTATTGGCGTCTTACATCTCCCTTGTTCTAGTATAGTGTTTCTCAACCCTGGCAGCTTGAAGATGTGTGGACTTCAACAACCAGAATTCCCCTGCCAACAAGCTGGCCAGGGAATNTACTCCTTTGGATGGTTTCAAAAGGCACTAGAGAACAGATCCACCAAGAATCTTGAAGACTCACTGTTTTTTCAGTCAGGGTCAGCAGGCTTTCAGGACTGAAGAACAGGACATATATTTCAAAATATTTAAAGAATAGCTGTTAAGTTTAGCATATTAAAATGATTGAGAATGATTTGCAATAAAAGATCTTCAAAAGTATAGCTCCAAGAAGGGCTCTGAAGCATGAGATCCCTACTGAAATATTCCTTGAGTTGCAGTTTACCAAGTAAGGATTATTGTTAAACTTTCTTTCATTTTCAATGTGTAGGGCAGTCTTCCCCAATAGGTGCCCCGCAGATGTCTTGGTATCACAGTAATTCAAAAAAAGTTTAATCCAGCTCTCTGGTGTTGCATTCCAACATGCAGCGTCAAATTGAAGAATGCTGAGATAGGCTTTCTTCTCTCCAAACTGTGTTCTTACAATTTGAGCAAAGATTATCTTTGTTCTAGGATGCTTCTACATAAAGTTAAGATGTTGTCTATCTGAATGTTATGGATGCTTACAGACAAAATACAGGCAAAATACAGGAGTTTTGCCCCATTTTACGACCTTTCTTATCACAGTTGTTAAGTGAATCGCTGCAGTTGTTAGTAACACGGTAGTTAAGTGAATCATTGACTTTGCTTTCACAAAAATTGCAAAAGGTGATCACATGACCTTGGGACTCTGCAACCATCCTAAATGTGAGTCAGTTGCCAAGTGTCTCAATTTTGATCACGTGTCCATATGGGGATACTGCACCGGTTGTGTGGAAAACGGTCATAAGTCACTTTTTTAAAATACTGTTGTAACTTCGAATGGTCACTAAACAAATTGTTGTCAGTCGAGGACTACCTGTAATAATCTTAACCTCTTGCTCCTCTCAGTTTATTGTTGCCTTCTAAAACTTAGAATACAGGTAGTTGTTCTGACCCAGCTTCCCAAACACAACAAACGCACCAATAAATCTCCAACATTCCTTTTATTCAGGAATGCCAGCAGTTTCACACAGCTGACTGTTAAAGTCTTTAGTTGCCTCCAAACAATGGAGCTCACTCCCTTTTCCCCTGCAGGGGTCTCCCAAAACCCAGAGTTAATCTCAGTCTTTCACCACATTTGCAGCAAGAGTTCTTCAAGCAAGCTGGCTTTTTTCCAATGTAAGACACATGCACATGCTCAGAAGGGGCTACAGGATCCGAGGAAAACTCTGGCAAGTTTCCAAACAAGAGTCAGGAGTTCCAACTAGAATTGACTGCCTAGCAGGGAGACTAATAGTTATCTGCCACACCTATTCGTTTCCACAGGTGAGGGTGGGGTTCTGTTAGCAGCGGTGACATTTCCACCCCAAAGACCAGCCCATAGCCTCTTGCTGTTTTCCTCTCCTCAGCCTCTGCTGCGCCTGCACATCAATCACTGGCCCCATGTGATCCTCCTCTCCTGAATCACTTGCCATGGAGGTCTCGGCCTTTCCATCTGGGGGCTGGCAGACAACCCAGGCTCCGCCTCTGTCCCTGGCTGCGACAGCTCCATTCCTTCGTCCCCATCAGAGCTTTCAGCTGTCCCTGACACTGGGCCTGATGCCCACTTCTGTGCTTCCTCCTCTGAATTGGCCGTGGAGTCCTCTGGCCACAACACTAGTTTTCAATTTACAGCCATTCATTTAGTGAGGGTTTGAAGTTACAAAGGAACTGAAAAAAATAACTTATGACCATTTTCCCACACTTATGATCCTTATCACATCCCCAGGATGACATGATCAAAATTTGGATGCAAGGGGCTCATATTTGTGATGGTTGCAATGTCCTGGGGTCATGTGATCATCTTTTGCGACCTGGAGACTCACAAAGTCAATGGGGAAGCCAGATTCACTTAACAACTGTGTTACTAAATTAACAGCTGCAGTGATTCACTTAACAACTGTGGCCAGAAAAGCCATAAAATGGGGCAAAACTCACTTAACCGCTGTCTCGCTTAGGAACAGACGTTTTGGACTCAATTGTGGTCATAAGATGAGGACTATCTATATTTCATCCTGTGCTATTTGCTTTACATTCCTACTTAGGACTTTGTTTTTTGTCCTGTTTTAGTTAGTAAAGTTCAGAGCTACTCAAAATAAAAATAAAAATGGGGGGGGGGGGCCTGCATCTCTCTTACACCACAATCCTTAATTATTCACATGGTAATTTAGAATGCCCTTGACCTTTGGTTATTGAAGCATTGGGCCTTGTCTATTCCCTGGCTCTCTTCTCTCCTGCTCAAAGGATTTATTATTGCTGAGGGTAGCAAGAAACATCCTCTTCAGTTTGGCTATGTGTTTGTGCTCTTGATGCCTGGCTGCCTGTTTTCTTACTCACCATTTTTATTTTAAAGACATTAGTTCCCCCAGTCTCTTTTTTTAATAAATATTTTATTAGATTTTATAAGGATAAAGGGGAAGTGGGGTCAATAAGGGTATAACAAGGAGTGACAAACAAAAAAGGTTAGACCAGGGGAAGGGATCAGTACAATAGTGGGGTTATCCCCCACATTAAATCAACACTTCAGCAAGTAAACCC
>NW_015388749.1:11011-12608 GCF_001527695.2 Protobothrops mucrosquamatus
CAGTTTTACTTTAAGAGATCTAGAAGATATCCCACTATCTGTGTATGAGTCACTGCTGCAGAAAGTCTCAGAAAGACAGTCGTGTTATTGGCGTCTTACATCTCCCTTGTTCTAGTATAGTGTTTCTCAACCCTGGCAGCTTGAAGATGTGTGGACTTCAACAACCAGAATTCCCCTGCCAACAAGCTGGCCAGGGAATTCTGGGAGTTGAAGTCCATACATCTTCAAGCTGTCCAGGTTGAAAAACACTCACATGTTCTATGGAGCTCATAGGGAAGAGATATACATTGTCCTTTCCACAGCTTCCCTTCCTGTGCTCTGTTGCTTCAAGCAATTTTTTTCCCCTCAGCTTGGCTCACTTCCAGTACTAGAGTTGTGCTAGTAAAAAAACAAACAAACACAGAGAGAGGGAGGGGAAGGGGCAGAGTTTAAGTATCCTTCAGGAGACCTCCATTTCCTGAAAATGTTATTTGAGGTTATCTAAGAACCTCCTCCTGCCTTCTCCCGTTTAGACTTCTTTGTGCACTATTCTGCAATGCTTTGCTTATTTTCTGCAACTTACTGATGATCATTTGACAGAGCTGAGGAGGGGACAGTCTCCAGTGTGACACCCATTATATGGAATAATATCCTCGTAGAAATCTGGCAGACTCTCAGCACCGATGGCATCTGCCAACAATTGAAAATAGGTTTTTCTGCTCAGATTTTTTTTCCTCTAGCATGTCTATTTACCTTGAAAAGCAAAATAAAATACAACAGTTAAAAAAGCATATCATTGTAATATCTCAAGGTTGTTGTTGTTCTTTAAAAAAAAAAGCTGTGTTTTGTTTTGCTGAGATGTCCCAAGGGTGCTTTTTCAGGAGGCAATGGGACTTTCCTGTTTTTTTTTCTTTGAAGACGTTTTGCTTCTCATCTAAGAAGCTTCTTCAGATGTCTTCAAAGGCCTTCAAAGAAAAACAAAAACAAAACAAGAAAGTCCAGTTGCCTCCTTAAAAAAAGCATTGGATGTTGGAAGTCAGCACCCACCCACCCTCCTAGAGAATGAAATATTTTGGGGAATGTTAAAAAAGCAGAATATATTTCCCCAAAGGAAATGTGCCCAAGCAGAAACCAGGTCTGTAGAAATGCAGATCTGATAATCCTTTCAGAAAGATTGGAGCCAGGAATCTTAGAGCTGATGAGATTAGAAAGACAAAGATCCCTAGAATCAACAACCGCTTACCCCCCAAAATCCAATACAGGATATAGCCATCAGCCACAGCCCCAGGGAAGCAGGATATGACCTTTAGGACATAATAGGATTAACCCACCACCATCAGAATACCAAAAAGGACACACTCAAAAGCTCAGGTCAAAGTTCATGCCACAAGAAAAGAAACAACTCCAAGCACAAAAGCTCAAGAAGATATAAAAACCCACCACTCCTAGCAACATGTGGTCAGTTTTCCCAGAGCCACGTGTCTGGCTCTGCTCTTTAATAAACTACAACCTTCTTTCTAAAGCAGTCTCCATTTTGTTTATTCCTGGCTTGTACTGGACCCTGATGAAGATTTTTCTTTCAACAGGGACAACCATGATCTGGCTGACTAAGAATCCC
>NW_015388749.1:13176-17631 GCF_001527695.2 Protobothrops mucrosquamatus
CAAGAAGATATAAAAACCCACCACTCCTAGCAACATGTGGTCAGTTTTCCCAGAGCCACGTGTCTGGCTCTGCTCTTTAATAAACTACAACCTTCTTTCTAAAGCAGTCTCCATTTTGTTTATTCCTGGCTTGTACTGGACCCTGATGAAGATTTTTCTTTCAACAGGGACAACCATGATCTGGCTGACTAAGAATCCCTATAGACATTTTGCTAAGATATTTTCCCAGGATTTTCAATTAATTGAAATGTTAAATATGCACATAAATGTATATACAGATTTATTTATTTAAAACATTTATAAGGCTGGCCCAGTTCAGCCAAGGTGAGGCTAAGTGGCTTGCAAAAAAAAAATGTAACAAAGCTGAATAACAGAATGCAAAACCATAATACATACACCTACAAACAATATTAAAATATGCATATTTGCATAATGAGCATTGTATACATACAGATAGTCCTCAACTTATGATTATTTATTTAGCTGCTGAAAAAAATGACTTATGAAAATTACCGGGTCCTTGCACTTTGTTGCAACATTTCTATAATCACCTGATCATAACTTGGATGTTTGGCAATGATTGCACATTTTTGATGTTCTCAGCATCTCTTGGTCATGTAATTGCAGTTTTCTGCCTTCCCAGCTGGTTTCTGACAAGCATAATCAACAAAGAAGCCAGCAAGGAAGGTCATAAATCTCAGTCATGTGATATCTCACTGAATGACTGTGGTTATTCACTTAACGATAAAAGAGATTGTTAAAATGGGTGCAATCACATGCTGCTCACGTAATGATACCTCTTAATAACAAAATTTCCAGTCCCTATTGTGCTTCTAAGTTGAGGACTACTTGTACATTATATACTCATATATATTCAAAATCCTTGTAGTTTATGAGGCATAATAATCTGGTTTGTGGGACTCTAGCTTGCTTTCTTGAGAAAAAAAGTTCTTCAGACATTAGAAAATCTTGACAAGCTCAATATGATGAATTGCTGTAGTAAAATTTGAAGTTCAGCTGAGTCCCTGTAGATATTTTAGACTAGATTCCTTTCACGCTGAGGCGTGTCTAGGATCCAGTGCTTTTGTTAAAAGTTCAAAAAGCTGGATTTGTTTTCCCACCAGCTATATTTTTAACTGAACATTCCCATTGCATTCCCACAAAGTGTACTGAATTTGGTATACTAGTTACATGGTACCTGTTGCTAATATTTTCTGTGCTTCCTACTGGAAAGTATGTCTAGTTCCTTCTGCAGAAGAATAGCTGATACAGATAGTCCTCGACTTGCAACAGTTGAAAGTTACAACGGCACTGAAAAAAGTGACTTATGACCATTTTTCACACATGATCTTTGTAGCATCCCCACGATCTCTTGATCAAAATTCAGATACTTGATAACTGACTCATATTGATGATAATTGCAGGGTCATGTGGATCCCCTTTTGCGACCTTCAGACAAGCAAACTCAATGGAGAAGTCAATGGAGATTCATTTAACAACCGTGTTACTAACCTATGAACTGCAGTGATTCACTTAACAACTGTGGTAAGAAAGGTTGTAAAACGGGGCAAAACTCACTTAACAAATGTCTCACTTAATAACAGTAATTTTGGGGTCAATTGTGAACGTAAGTTGAGGCCTACCTGTATAAGCTTTGAGTAGCCCTAACTCTAACCCAGTGACCATGAGTTCAGAGTGGCTCAAGACTTTACGGCCTTCATGGCAACTATGGATCTGTTCCATGTCATTGACAACCATTCTGGCAGTCATACATTAGGTCAGGTATTTGTCCTGGGATGATAGCGATATGCTCTGGAGAGATCACTCTCTGATTAGCTTTTGGCTCACTGGTGTTAATCCTCCCTGGTGGACCGATAAAGATCCTGAGAGTGGCTCTGTTTTAGCAAAGATGTCTTCAGTTTGCCATGCCCCCCCCTTGGAAGTTCAGATGAGGAAGAAGTTAAAGTAAGGTGGCCTTTGACAGTTTTTCAATATTCTGCTACAATATCTAAATAACACTGAAGTACATTCCAAGTTCATTGTGATTCTTGTTTCCTGTCATTGCCTTCCTTAAATAAGCTGACAATCCCAGTATTGGAAAGTTGATATGGTGCTCCTGATCTAGGTTCCCCTTGCTCCATTTTGCCTGATGTGTCAAGGCAGAATGGAGAAACCCATCACTAAAATATATCTGAATAATTCTTCCTGTTTTGTTTAGCCTCTGTTTTATATTAGAGTAATCAGTTTCATACTTTTATTTCTGAATACTGAGATTGTTGGTTTTTCTTGCTCTTTGATCTCTGTTTTTAGTCTTCAGTCACACAGTTGGTTCTAGCTCTTTGTGATTTGATACACATACTGTAATTTCACTGGTGTTGTCTGTCACTAACTGCTTCTTTAAGTTCTTGTAAGCTTCTGTTTATGCTATCAGTAACACTACCTCAGTGTCATTTAGCCACTTTGGTCTTTTTTGACATCTTTCAATTGCCTTCAATTTTTTAGTGACTCTTGCCTTTATGTTATATTCCAGTATACCACACTCTTAGATTCCAGTGAGCAGAGAAGTTTTATTTAATCTAATATTGAATTTTTGTTCCTGTCGTGCAAGTTATTTTTGAACATTTTTTTTCAAGAACTACTGTTCAAAGGCATCATTTTTTCTTTGTTCAGATTTTCTGATATTCTACCTTTTGCAATCATATATTACAACTGGGAAAACAGTGGCCTTGTCAGTATGTACCTTTGTTGTCATTGTGATGTCTCTGCATTAATGTAGTCTGGATCTCTCATAGTCTTTTCCCAAGTATCAGACATCTTATTATTTCATGGCTACAGGTGCCATTCCTGTGAATTTGGAGATGTAAGAAGATAAAGTCTGTTACTACTTCAGCTTCGCTTCTTATTTGTGTTGGGTTGGTGCTGACACAATCATGGTGTGGGTTTTTTTCTGTAATATTAAATAGCAGGTCATCTTCTTGTACCTACAGCAAAGGACTCTTTTCTTTGCTTCCAGCAGTCAATGTAGTGTTTTTAGGTCATTAATGTTTTTTCCAGCAATTATAATTCTAATTTCTACTTCTTCTATTCCACCATTTGTCATGATTTATTCTGTACATAAGTTAAATAAATGATAGGAGACGATCTTTGTACCTTCGTTTCCCAATTTTTAATTTTGTAGTTGTTCCACATTCCATGTTAACTACCCCTTCATAGTTCGCTTGCCTTTTTGTCGGAAATCCCAGGGCACTTCCGGGTTAAAAGGATTAGCCAGTGATATCACTGTTGCCGAGGGGATACCAGGTTGGGGGCTCCTTTCATGTCCTCATACCCACTGAAGTAATATGTATCTATCTACTTGTGAATGCACACTTTCGAACTGCTAGGTCAGCAGGAGGCAGGAACTGAAGCATATGACGGGAGCTCACCCTATCACACAGTAGCACTCAGGTCTTGAACACGGCCTTGCTGATCGTCAACCCATCAACCACATGAGCCACCGTGCTCTTTCTTAATAGTGTATAACTGAACTCTAACTGAGCATGAGCCAAGTTATAAATCAAGATTGTGCTAGGAGGAAATGGGTTGTTTAATTAGCCTTCCTCCTCCAGAGATCATCATCTTCTAGTTTTTCATAGGGTTGAATTACCCTCTGTCGAGTTGCTTTGTTCTCTGGGAGTTCTCCTGGATTCTCACCTTCTGCTTGAACACCACGGGCCCATATTGTCCAATGGCATCTTGTGCTTGAATTGCAACTTCTCTTGGTCCAGGATGTACCGTCACAGTCATTCTTGTCTTCATCACTTCACAATTACATCTTTAGAATTTGCTCTACATGGCAGACATTGAAGTCCATCCAGAAGATCAAATTGTTTTTTAAAAAAATATTTTTTATTGAAATGTATTGAAATTTCAATTAAATAATGGTAAAAACCATGACAGGTAATAAAAATACTAAGTAATGAAAATAAAAACAGGAAAAGAAGTAGAAAATAAAAAGACAGGAAAGGAAAAGAGAAATTGTAAAGAAGTGCATTTTCATATTCTTGACCAGGGGTCTTCAGACTTGGCTCTTTTATGACTTGTGGACTTCAACTCCCAGAATTCCTCAGCCAGAGAAATTTTTTTCACTGTCTTGTATCTGTGGGGTATTTATTGGGTCTCACCTGTCATTGTCACTTCCATTTGTATTTTCTTCAGTTCTGCTCTAAAATATTGAAAAAAAATCTTGCTTTCTACATAGATTGTAGTTTGAATCTGTGTTGTTCAAAAGTGAAAATATCCCTTCCAACTTACCCCATCTAAATAGATTGTCTTCAGTTTAAGTTTTTCAGAAAAAATATTTTTTTCTCTTGCATAGTATTTTAATTGAAATTTCCTTAAGTACAATTACATCTGCATTGCCAGTCTTCAGTCTAGTATTAAAATGCTTGCTGTAAAATTTGATATCTTGTCTTC
>NW_015388749.1:19068-38058 GCF_001527695.2 Protobothrops mucrosquamatus
CATCTTGAATATATAATGGAAGGAGGAAGCTTGAGAGTTCACAAGTTTAATGCTGTATGGAATGAAACTATGGCTGAATCTGGATGTTCTGCTTCAGATACCACGGAGCCTCCTCCCAGAAGGTAACAGGGAAAACAGGTTGTGAAGAGGATGTGTAATGTCCCAGATAATCTTACGGACCCTGCTCAAGCAACGCTTCTGTGCTATAACATGGAATATGTGGGGCAAATGCTTCCCCAAAGAGGAAAAAAAAACATTATTTGAAACAGCTAAAACAATATGTGATCTGCTTACAAGAAACACATATTGGGGAAAAAATGTTAAATGTTTAAGTCACAAAACCTGAGAGAAGAATTTATTTCAGCACAACTGAAAAAAAATGAGTGGTTTTGAATATAAATTTCCAACTATTTCCAAAACTTATATTGACTGAAGTTGATGGCAGATATATTAGGGTGGAAGTTAATTTATAAAGGGCTAAGACTTTGATATTGGTAATTCATGTCCCCCAATGAAGATAAAACAGCATTTTATAAACATCTTATGGATGCCAATAGAGAATATTTGTAACTCAGGGTTGAACTGTGAAGTCCTTGGTGCTGTCTGAGAGATTTTTTTCCTTGCAGATCTTTCATTACCCAAGTAGGTAACTTTTTCAGTGCTAGAAAGGAGTGGATTACACTTCCATGAACACTGAGAGGGCAAGCCACTGTATATGAACAGAAAGCAAATAGCGGTCCCTTGTAGCACTGAAGTTGTTGTCTAATTGGTAATGAAAGGTCTGCAAGAAAACAACCAAGCTCAGAGAGCACCAAGAATTCCACAGACTTATGGATAAATTATTGGATCTTAGGTACTGTATGAACGTTGTTGTCTCCTCAGGGATTGGAATGGAGTATTTCTCCACAAAAAGATGGAACTTCTGGGAAAGAATATTAACAATATACAGGGGAAATTATCAAAGGATTTTTTTTTTTAAAAAAATGGATAATTTGGAGCTTGTTGATACATGGAAATATAAGAAAAAGGTGATTCAAAAGAATATGCTTATACTCTTGATTTTTTTTCCCCTTGCCATACAAAGTTAGGTACGTCTTTCTCTCATTGTTTCAATGGTGTATCAGTTGCTAGAATAGGTATTGTTTGAAACAAAAACATCATTATTGGCAAAACATTTATTTTTGTCACAGAGGAGGTGAGGAGGGGGCTGCGGAGGGAGGCGGGGCTGGGGCGACGGCGCATGTGCCTATAGAGAGGGCTCTGAGTGCCGCCTCTGGCATGCGTGCCATAGGTTCGCCCCTTGGCCTAGGTAGTAATGAATACATCTAGTTGTCTGTGTTACATCTCTTCTCTGGGAACTGTATTTTTTGCCAGTCAGTATTCAGGGGCAATTCAATTGCTATTTAAAAAATAATAATAATTCTGGTGAGTTCATGGACCGGACCCTGCAGTTTTCTTGGTAGCACTGCAGAAGTGGTTAGTTCAGAACTATCAAATGAGAGTTGCAAAAGTACTGAGGATCATTAGATGTCAATAAACTGTTAGGTGTTCTTTATCTCTCTTGACAGTGAGAACAGATAATCAGGGGAACAGCTTATCTCTGGAAGTTGTGGGTGCTCCATCACTGGAGGTTTTCAAGAAGCAATGAACAAACCATTTGTCCAGGATGATATAAGGTTTTTCGCTTGAGCAGGGGGTTGGACTAAAAGACCTCCAAAGTCCTTTCTGACTCTGATGTTCTATGTTCTGTCTCTTTGCTGCTTCCTAATGGCCTTTCTGGATTTTGGCAGCCCAGATATGGCAATGCTAAAATAGATGGAATGTGAAAAATGAAGTACCAGTTAGATAAATTCTTTCCCATTAATAAGCTACAGGCGACAAGACTATCAGTTCTCTATATCTTTCCCTTTAGGATACAAATTATTTCTAGGCAATTTGCAGACATCAACAATGATATAATACTTTTATTAATTTTTTTTAAAAAAAATCGTATTTTCTCCTACAGGGAGACTTGTGGTTGTTTATTCAGCCATCCTCTACGAAACATCAAACATGTCCAATTAGCACGGAGATACACTGATGAAAAACTTGCAAACTAATGTTCACTTGCCCAAGACACAGATGTTTCTTTGAAAAGATTCAAGCAGGGAAATGCCAAAAACAGAACAGAACAACAACAACAAAAAAAAAGTATGGAGCTCCAGTAATTGAAAAGATCCTATCTGTGATCTTGCTTGCATGATAAAATGAGGCACACATTAACTTTTCCAATGTTCTCCTCCACAGATTCTGTACATAAAAGGGCTGAACATGTCACTCCGTTTTGGACAACATCTTATCAAGCCTTCTCTTGTGTTTCTGAAGACAGAGCTTTCTTTTGCACTTGTGAACAGGAAACCTGTGGTCCCAGGCCGTATCCTTTCTTTCTTTCTTTCTTTTTGTGGTTAGGAAGTATCAAGTATAACAGATGGCTTTGGATCTCTGGCTATCTGCCTGGAAGTGGGCACCTTTCCTCGCTTCTTGCAGAAGAACAGGTAAGATGTTATTCATATTTATTCTGAAGCCAGTCAGTGGAACGTAATATGCTTGATCAGTGTTGCAGAACTTTTGAAAGAGGTTGCTTAGCAACAGTGACCAAAGAGGTGATTTTTCTCCTGACCTTTTCACCAAAGGGAGATATATAAATAAACAGTCATTTAGCATTTTTTTTAAAAAAAGGAGTTGTAAGTGCTTTAAAGATACTCTCTGTTTTAATTGCTACGTTATTGGACCAGGAATTAGCCTTTTGTGGGTTTCGGTGTGTACGAGGGACAAATTCAGCTGGAATGGCTAATTTCCCAGGTGAGCAATGACTTTTTGAGGGAACAACCAAGACTCAACAGTAAGTCATATGCTCTTATGCCAGAAAGTCCTAGGATCAGTCTTAGATACCTAGTAGCATATAATGAGACAGTCCTCTGGTTGAGTTTCTAGAAAGTTCTCAAAGTCAGAAATGTTGGTCTCGGCAGACAAATGGCTGAATCTGACGTAAATAGCTTCCTAGGTATGAAAAGGTGCACACGGAGTAATAATTGTTTTGAGAGATTTGGGTCCTGGAATATGACGTGAAATCTCAGGTAGACAAGACAGTGTTCAACCCTAATGGGTGGATTGGTTCATTTGTTTACATCAGAGGTAGTCAACCTTGGCTCTTTTATGACTCGTGGACTTCAACTCCCAGAATTCCTGAGCCAGCTAAGCTTCTGGGAATTGAAGTCCACGAGTCATAAAAGAGCCAAGGTTGACTACCCCTGGTTTACATCTAAGCTAGCTTTTTCTTTATGAAAGTTAGCATTAAACTTTCAAAGCACAATTTGATCAGTTAAAGATATTAGAACAAGCACCCTTCAGATGTGTGGACTTCATCTCTGAGAATTCTCCCCCCAGTATATCTATACATTTGTTTTTCTGACTGAGGAATTCTGGGAGTTGAGGTCCACAGGCCTTAAAATGGTCAAGATTGAGAAACATTGTCTTAGATTGATCTTCGGCTGGTGGCTGCAAAAAAAACCCCCATCTCTTCAATAGCACAACTGGAAACACTGGCCCATGTGAGGCATCTGGAAAATCCCAGCAGTACTTCCCCTGGATTTTGAGTTGTCTTCCTTTCTCCTGGATGTTTTTAATTATTAAGTCTAATAGATGTTGAGGATAATGGGTGGTGGGTTCATTTTACAGTGCCCAAATCCCATATTTATAAAGAAATCAAATACATAGTTCAGAAATAGTGATCTTTCCAATAGTGATGAACTTTATTAGCCTAGAAACTACTGATATGGCTGTCAATAGCTGCCAATTATGATGACCATATATTACTACTTACATTGGAAACACTTTTCTCCCAGGGCCAATTGCTGGAGAACGCCATGGTTACAGAGGCTTGTGCTTCTGCTTGCTGCCTATGGTTTATTCATGGTGTAGTTGATTGGCCATTATGGATTCCAAATAATTAGGCCTTTGGAGTGATCCAAAAAGGTTGTTCCCTGTAAGGGCCCAAGCTTCATGGAATAGCCTTCCATTGAGTATTGATTATCCTTCATGAAATAAAGCTTCTGGAAAGCAGTAAGGATGGAATGGTTCTGGGGCCTTGATGGTTATCTTGGATGGAAATATTAACATGAATTTACGGTGTAAGGTACTTATATGCTTAGTCAAGTCGTTGGCTGTTTTTGATCTTATTGTGCGCATTTTAATGTTTAATCTTGGAGACCTTATAGCAGTCATGATGTAAATTACTACTGTGGAGGATTATCTTGTTTTACTATGGTGTTGCTACCATTGCTATTTTATGTTTTATATGGATTGTAAGCTGCTGTGAGTTCATGTGGATTTGACAACACAAAAATTTAACAAAAAAATGCATAAGTAAATGTAAGCATACAACAGCTGCCAGGCATCTGCTTTAAAAGCTAAACTTTGGACCTCGGTAAACAATGCAGAGTGATACATGCTTCCAAATTAGACTATAATATGGATGATTTTACATTAGAGTTTAATGCATTAAATGAATCTTTAAAGCAAGTGGAATCAAGTGATCCCACCTGTTTATTTTAACATATTTTTTTTTGTTGAACTGTGTAATCACATGTGAGTGTTTAGTATGTTCCTCGTGTTGCAATTTGTAATAATGCATGTATTGCATTATGCGCTGTTGAGTAAGTGTTTACTTAAAGAGAAACATCCTATCCAGCATTTAACTAAGAGAGACAAATTGAGGGGGGGGGGAGAAGAAAGGCTATACAGTGTGTGTGTGTGTGTGTGTATAAAAAAAATCAAGATTGTGGCTTTGTCCACACAATTGAAGCTCTTCCTCTTTTTAATGTACATCATACTGTCCAGCAGATGTGCCTGGGTGGGGTATTACCCTGATGAAAGCAGAACACGATAAGAAAATAAAGTGCTTGCAAGCCAGGAAAAGATACCCATAAAGGAACATTCGCCTGTCCTGGCAGGAAATATATTTCCTATGTTTTACAGCAGTAATTTTATCTACTTGGGTCTGACTCACTTAGAGAATGCCTTTTGATATATATCTATTGCCTAGAAGACAATGAAATATTAACAAATTTGAATTTCTGTAAGTTGCAGACAAAAGGAATGGCATTAAAAGCTGATCCCATTCAGATGTCAGGTTAATTAACTTGTGTGTTTTGAAATATTCAGGTTTCCAAAGAGGAGGGGCAGACATTTAGGCTGCAGGGGGGGATTATTCATAGAGTGAGCCATGTTCTGAGAAGGCTGCCTAGCATGAACTGCTGGAAACATCAACAGCTCCAAGGCAGGAGAGTAAAATTTAGCATACACCAGTAGGCCTTCTTAGTTGCTCTCATGTCAACATAATGTTTAATATGTGCATACACATTTTATTGATTAAGACTTCCTCTTTCTCCAATTGATAAGCCTGCACATTCAATCGTGTATTTCCTTTGTTACAACACTGGGGTTAATACATCTTCAAATTCAATTAGGCATATTTGATTTAAACAAATAGCTTGAAAATCCAATCTAGCCTGTGTGTGTAATTTTGGATTCATAAATGATCTTGTTTGACCTGTTTTCCAATCCCTAGGTTTGATTTTTTTTCTCTTTTAGGGTCTTTATTTTATTCATTTCTCTCCCATATCTATAAACTAGATAGAATTTATTTTAGCTCCCTGAACTTGTGATTGTGATTCTCCATTCTGTGATTATTTTGTAGACTGGTTCATTTTTGCTGGCTTTTGAAACTGGAACCACAGTATGGCTTTACAGAGGGCTCTCAATGAGTCTTGCTCAGGGATTTTTGTCCCTATGTGAAAGAAAGTTAATCATGTTCGTCTTTCATTATCCCCATTGACAAGACAACATTGACAAGAAGAGGCTGTTGCATATGCATTAATTGTCCTTGTCAGTTATAATCCTATGTGATCCGATTTGGAAGCCATAACAAAAACCATTCCCTGTGTGTCTAATTATCCCTTAGAAGATAATTTTTGCAGCTCAGGGTTGAACTATGGGGTCCCTGATGCTCTCTCAGCTTGGTGAATTTTTGCAGATGTTTCATTACCCATCTATGTAACATCATCAATTCTACACCAGCACTGATGATGTTAGCTAGTTGGGTAATGAAATGTCTGCAAGAAAGCAACCAAGCTCAGAGAACATCAAGGACCCCACAGTTTCTTCCTTCCTGCCTGTCCTCAAAGAATGAATTGGATGAAGAAGGAAGCTTCTTCAGATGACAAGACGACAGGACCAGAATGCATGGACAGATTACCAGTTCATGTGATATTATTGGGATGGGAAGAAGGAAATGACTAGATGATAAGGCATTCAGTAATCACTCACCATGATGACTCAACTAATCACAACTGGAAGTACAAGCCTTGTGAATGCCTATTTCTAAAGGACAACTGAATATTAACTGTCTATATATCTTGTTTGTGATACAATAATCTCAATAACTATGTGAGAAAGATCCTAGGTGAACAAAATACAGTAGGCCTTTGGGTTAATCCAGAATTTGGATGTATGCCCATTAAATCTAAATTTTGACTGCTTGATTCCTTGTCTTCATGCCAATTTAATAATAATTCATTATTTCCTTGTTGTCTGATGTTGTCTCAGCTGGAGACATATTTAAAAGTTTCTGAAAGACAAGACTTATATAAACAAGAAAATACAGTACTGACTGAGAAGGACCTCTGAGGGAATAGCTGAGTTTCAGATGCCTCAGTAGTCAAGCTAGACTTGTTTACACAGCCATTATCTTGTGATAACAATCCCTTAATCCGAGAAGGTCAAAAACCAAAGCTTGCTTGTTTGAAATATATTTTAGAGAGAAACTCTGAACTTCTTTGTGTGCTTGAGGGATTTCGTGGACAGGTAGAAGATTTTTAAGAGACCTTTTATTGAGTATCTGAACTTCAAGATGTGCTTGAACTTGCTTGTTGAATAAAGACTAAACGACAATTGTAATAAATAAAATGAAGCAGAGCTGTAGAAACCACAGAGCGATTGCTTTATCCCAAAGGTATGTGCTTCAAATATGACCAATAAAAGAATAGATTTAATTAAAAAATGTATAGTTGGGAGATGAATGGTGTTGAATGAAATCTAGGGAATATTTTATTATTACCTTCTCACAATCTGTGTTCAGTGATTGTGTTTGTGTATTTTGGACCAGCAAGGCAAGAAATGCATAATACTGTATAATAATCAGTTGTTCTGACAATGACTAGTTTAAAAGATAAGAATAATTTAAATCCAGCTTTTTCTTGTGGTAAAATAGCCTTCTTCAACTGCCATTTAGAAAATTCCCAATCAGCATGGAGATGATTGGTTTAAATGTTCAAAACATCTCAAAAATATATATTCCTGTTTCTTACCTAAGAAATACATCATTTTATGGCCACCTTTTTTTTTTTACTTTAAATATACCTTAACAAGTTTCTATTCAATATTTATAACAGCTATGACTTAACATAATATATTTTTCTGGAGAACATTGGATTTTTTTTTTAAAAAAATACTTTTTAGTAAAGAAGTGTTTTACAAAGCAAATAGAATAACAAAAAAGGAAGTAAAAAAGGAATAAGTAAATAAGAAAGAAGTGAAAGAAAAAAGACAGAGAAAGAAAAAAGGGAAAAGAAATAATATAAAGTATATTTTTTTTAAGAAGAGACTGGACAACCATTTGTCTGAAATGGTATAGGGCAGTGATGGCGAACCATTTAGACACCGAGTGCCCCCAAACCACCCCCTGGCTCCACACACCCCCACCCGCCGCCCACTGCAGGGCCACCTACTGCCTCCACAGCCTGCCGCAGATCGCCCAGGCGGCCCTGCAACGCCATGGCAGCCACGCCCTCCACCCGCAGCCTGCAGCATCATCTGCGCGGGATGGGGCTTGAGGGCGGAGTCTTGTCCCCACTGCCCGGCTGCCATGTCTTTGGCTGTGCTGCTCCGCATGGGCCATGCCGGGGGCAACACTCCGGGGGGGTGCTGGTGAGGAGGGGACTGCATGAGGAGGCGGGGCTGGGGAAACAGCATGCGTGCTCACAGAGAGGGCTCTGCATGCCATCTCTGGCATGTGTGCCATAGGTTCGCCACCACTGGTATAGGATTTCCTGTCTGAGCAAGGGGTTGGACTAGAAGACCTCCAAAGTCCCTTCCACCTCGATGATGATGATGTAACTTCAATCTTCTTACAGCAATTATAAATGCATTTGTATTTTATCCTCTAAGCTTGCATTGTGATTCTTTCCATATTCTACCTCTCCTAATCATCAGACTCACAAATCACAAGCTGATTTATTTCCCTGTTCAGCAAAAAGTCTATTTCCAGTCATTGACAAATGCATTTTTTTCTCTGATCAAACAAATCAATTTTGTCATCTTCATTAACCATTTCTCTATTCTATTTCAGACTCTTTCCATCTTTGTGCATATAATAACCTTGCTGCTCCTACCATGTACAAAAACAATTGTCCATACATCTTCTCTTATTGCCTGTCCTTTAGTCCTAGCAAGAAAATTTATTGAAGAAAATTGGGGTTTGGATCGCTTATATATCTAAGATTTCTCAAAGTTTCTGCTCAAGCATGCTACCCATACCTTACACGAGGGTAATTATAGAAAAATCTCTGAAATGCCTCCCTTTTCCCCAAACTGGAAAAAATATAAGAGGTGTGCAATGTCCTGACATAGTTTTTATTTGTATTCTGGTCAACTAAGACTCTTATTTTCCCTAAAACTGGCCACTAAGACAAAGTTCACCAGTTTTTTATGTTGGTGGTCAGTTTGGTTGTTTTCAGAGAAATCCCATCGAGTACAATATTACAATGCATAGTCTGGCAAAGTGGATACCTGAACATTTTTCTTCTCCCTTTCCAGTAGAAAGTTAAAGAGGCATTTGAGTTGAACTGGATTCCGGGTGACACCATGGACATATCCATGATGAGTTTGCTTGCCAATAGTATGAAAGTCCCTCGCTGCTTCTCCACGTGCTCTTAAAAATAACTCAAATCTGGCCCACAGTCATGCAGGAGATCAATAGGAGATGGTCAGCTCTCCTAGCACTCAGCAGTTGCAGTGCTTATCAAACCCTTGGTACATTTGGGTTCTGCTTCCTGGTTTGGCTCATACCCAGGGCTGAACTTGGATCTCCAGAATGTCCATCCACAGGGACACTCAGTGGAATTTATGTATCAGATTTATATGGTGTCCACTGATCCAGTGAAACTCTCGGTGGAATAACATCCTGTCTCCCTCATCGTTATTATTACCAACTTGGGAAGTCTTTGCAGCTGGAAAGAGTTTTTATAATGTAGCTACTAGTTAGGGAGTGGATGTGTGGTGGATTTTTAATTCATAATTTGAGGTCTGTGTTAGTCGAACTTCACCATGGGATGGGATATAATAGATTCCAGCAATTAATTGTAGGCACACATATCTGGGCTGCAAAAATTGAGACAGTCATTAGCCCAAAGAATTGCTGCCCGATCATGGGGAATCAGGAAAAAAGAAGGCTGGAGAGGAGAGAAAATTCAATATTTTGCCTTCTGTTAAACTGGGGTTGCTGCTGCTGCGCTCCCAACGGTTGTGGACCCTGTGGCAGCTGTATCATCCCCGGTTGCAGCAAGGCCCCCATCTGCTGCTGCACATTCGGGGCTGCGGCCACCCCCAATGCTGTTGCTGCATTGCCAGCAGCTGTTGGCCTCCCTGCTGTGGGGGCTGTAGCATCCTCCATTGCTTTAAAGGCCTCAGGCTGGGTGGGCGGTAGGCACATCAGTCCGGGCTTTGGCTGTCCCCATGGTGGCTCGGAGTCTTGTCTCGCCGGCGGTGATCTGGGCTTCTGGAGGGGTGACGGCAATCCGGGTGCCAGGTCTGGAGCGCCAACTGAGGCTGTCCCTCTCTGCAGTGCTGGAGGCTATTATAGGTGGCTTCATGGATGGGGAAGTTGCTTGCCCTGTGCAGGTGGGACTGGGGCTTCCCCTTGGAATGAGTTGGTGACTGCCCCGTCGATCATCATGATTGATCGCATATGGGGAATGGGAGGGTTGTTCCCCACTTCTCATCTCTAGCTCCTCAAATCTCTCCACCAATTTCTCCACTGATTGACTACAGACTGCAGACAGGTACTTCCACTCACCAGAGTCCTCAGCGGTAGTCAATTTCACAGCTCTCCATCGGCCCACGGTATGCGACTTGCGAGAAGCTCCTCTTTGCAGCTCGACCTCATCCGCCTTTGAAGCACTTGATTGTGGCAAGGCCGTCTTGAGGTATCTGGAGTCTCCACTGGGTAGGGTCCAGTCCGATGACCAGATCAGTTGTCCTCGTGGCTTGGGTCTTGCCCCCATCTGGGAGATCTGAAAAGATTCCTTCTCCGCTGGCGCGCTAGCCTGTGCTCCCTCCTCTGAGGCAGCAGCCACTGCTGGGGTGCTGGTTTCAGGTGCCCCTTCCTTTTCCATGTTGAGACCTTCCCCGAATCTTTGTTGGTCTATCCCTTGACTCTAGTGACAGAGACTGGAGCTCGGGACCTGAGGATGGATAGGTAAAAATTGTAGTTTTGGGATTAATGTCATGGTTCCGACAGATGAAACCCTTCGAAAGAACTTTGAGGTGTTGTTTACCTTAAAGAATCTTTTATTCAGGAAACAAAGTATCGGCACTACATAGTTGAGCCCAAAAACTAAATTCCCTTCCCCTGGATACAAAGTAACAAAGTACAATTCCCACCCCCAACAAAGAGTCATAAAGCACATTCCCCAATTAGCTTGAAGCGTGGGCTTTCTCTCCAGCCCGCCAAAACATTATCAGCTCAGGACTCAGTTTGTCCTTGGATTCCCACGGCAGAGTTATTATTATTATGACTAACTGAACTCTCATCCCAATCCCCCCTCCCAGCACCAACTAATTCTGAAAGCATAGGAAAAAATGGCTGAATTTTCATCTGTTGTCAAAGCAAGAACATCTGATGTTAGCAGCGGTGACAGCATGAATTGAGCAGAATGCAGAAATCAGTGGCTTAGCAGGATCCAATTTGAAAAAAAAAAAGTTTATAGGAAACCCAGATTATTATCCTAGTTGCTGAAGCCATTTGAACTCAATTATGTTCAATTATGTTAAATTTCCAGGCTAGGGTGGATATTATATTTCACCAGTTCAGAGGAGAACAGTAAATCTCCTGGAGGGAATGTTCAATCAAGGAAGAGAGCAATAAATGGAGAGTACATCTTTGACCCAAACTTTGTTTTTCTCCTAATCCTGTTACACTTCAGTTCAGAGTTATTGTTTTTTTCTTCAAAGGTTTTAAAAGGTCCATCAAATTTTCTGCTAGTGAAACAGACAAATGCTGATTTGTAATGTGCATAGAAGATCACATGCGCTGTAATTAATTTCTCAAAATAAATCTGTCATGTGAAGTGGAGTCTTAGCTGTTGAATACGGATCAGGACACATTTCAAACCTTGGGACCACATTGAATCAGATTCTGAAGAATGAAACTGGGATTCCTTCGATGCTGATGAAGTCTGTATTGACCGAAATCCACATAAAGCTTTGATTAGTCATGCAGAGTTTGGTGGACCGTATGAAGAGAAAGAGGCAAAAAGTCTGCAAAAGTTGAAACACTTCTTCAGAACTATTCCAAAGTATTATTTGTAGGGTCCTTGGTGCTCTCTGAGCTTGGTTGTATTCTTGCAGATGTTTCATTACCCAACCAGGTAACATCATTGGTGTTACTGAAAACAACCAAGCTCATAGAGAACCATAGTTCAACCTTGAGCTACAAATATTGTCTCCTAGAGCAGTGTTTCTCAACTTTGGCAACTTTAAGATGTCTGGATTTCAAGCATAGCTGGGGAATAATTCTAGAAGTTTTTAAGGTCGAGAAACACTGCTCTAAAGATGTAACCTCTGATTACTGTGGGAATGGGATATTGAAATCATATATGGCAAGATTCTTCGTTGTCATTTGTTAGATCACTCTCCAGGAGATGGGACATGAAAAGAGTTTGGTGGCATTTGTAGAATATAAAAATGGAAAATGTTGGAGTCATGTTGCCCTTGATATGGTTTGCTTCATAACTACCAGCCATTCCCATTGTAGTGCAGTTTGATACCACTTAGAAAAAAAATAC
Source organism: Protobothrops mucrosquamatus (assembly GCF_001527695.2). Lineage (NCBI taxonomy): Eukaryota > Metazoa > Chordata > Lepidosauria > Squamata > Viperidae > Protobothrops > Protobothrops mucrosquamatus. The sequence continues at coordinate 31,230 of NW_015388749.1, forward strand.
AAAAGTCTTCTGCTGTCTTTCATGCCCATTAACTTTCTAGCCCTTGTACAACCTCTACAATTCTATACATTTTTAAAATAATATTTCTTCTATGCTACTGTGTATTTCTCTTCTTTTTTTTCTGACTCTTCCCCTCAAAATGTGCTAAGTATGGTGGTTGATCAAACCCTTTTTGAATAGTAAAGGAAGGCTGTTCTTGCATTACAGTCTGCTTATTTGATTGATTTAATGACTTTACTGCCTGGGCTGGTTAAAAATCGAATAGCATTCCAAGCAAGGAAATGGTCCTTTCATAGTATTCAACTATAACATCATGTTTTTTATTGCGACTGTAGTAGTTTTCATTATAGTAATGCAAAATAATAGGGTTGCTCTGTTCAGCCAGTTGCATCTGCATAGTTTGTTAAATAGATGATGAAAGTATAAAAGGTTCCTTTTGGAAGTGTGCAAAATATTAATATAATACTGATCCCTTAGGTCCAAGTAGTTTTATTTATAAGTGAAGATATATTATTTCATTTTACTTAACTGAAGAACTGTGTAGGAGATCTGTAATAGTTCACCTCACTTTCCCAAGGCCACTTGATTGGGTCATTTTGTCCCGAATTCAGGGTCTATTTATTTCTTATCTACTCAATGTCAATGCATAAAGTCAAGCAAAGTAATAAATCAAAGAAACAAGCACACAGAAAAGTCCAAGTTTTCTTAGGAGGCAGTCTTAAGAGATGGTAGCACCTAGCAGACTTATCTGGACTTGGAAGCTAAGCAGAGTTGGGTTTGGTTAGTATCTGTGTCAGAAGAATAATTTGGGGTTCCAACTCAATATTTCTAACACAGTTATACAAAATTATAAATCCTTCTCACATCTGGATGGGATTACTCCAGGGACTGTCAGGATAAACTTCTCCTCCTCCTCCTCCTCCCCCTCCTCCTCCTCCTCTTCCAACAATTGAACTAAAGGAGAACTTATGAGCAGGCGGTTGAATATTGATGTTTAAATTGCTTCATTCAACTCTGTAGTTTGATGAGATCTTCTCAACTTGAATATTGCCAGCAGCCCCGTATGGTTTTTTTTTTCCCCCCCATCCATGCTACAATTTAATGTTTTTCCTATTGGATGGAAGAGCTCTCTCCCTTCCCAATCTTAGTATCTTGGAGTTAAAAAGACAGTTGAATGTTTTCTATGTGACACATACACGTGATGATTTTCCCACTCCTTTACTTTTACCTATCTTTAAAAAACTGGAAGAAGTGATGGCAAGGGCTGAAATTATTTTTGGTGATTGAGTGATTGATTGATTGATTATGTGCCATCAAATAGTTTTCAACTCCTAGTGACTAGATATTCGCCATGAGAATCTATTTGTAACCTGTTCTTTCAAGTTTCCCAACAGTCTATTCAATCATAACTATATCTGAGTCCATCCATCTTGATGCTAGTCATCCTCTTCTTCTCCTTCCTTTCCTGTTTCCCAGCATTACAACCTTTTCCAGAGAGATAGATCTTTGCATAATGTGTCTGAATTAGGATAGTTTGAGCCTCATCATTTATGGCTCAAAGAAGACCTCTGGATTGATTTGTTTGATGAGCCATTGGTTTGTTTTCTTGGTTATCCATAATATCCTCAGTAGCCTTCTCCAGCACCAAAGTTAAAGAAATCAATGGATGAATTTCCCATGTATATTGTATGTTTAAAACAAATCCTTATAACTGGTGTGTCTGCTAAAGACAGCCTTCCCATCCTGAAGAGCCTTTATCAAACCAAGATTTTAACTCATCTTGTTTGTTCTCAGAAATGGCTTTATTCTTCTCTTGCCTGACTTTAAGCATATCTGTGATAATGGGGGTCTTGGAAAATATTTTGCATTAACCCTGTTACTACCAATTGACTGCTAATCTCAGAAGAGACTTTTGATCCCATCTTACTAAGCCCTAGGATGTCTGTATGATCCTTTATTTTATTTAGCATAGGGCAAAAAATGTTTTTAAAAAAGCACCTTACATTCTCAATGAACAAATATGAAACTATTTACTCTATTTACAAAGTCAAAGATAGACTATTTATATAGTCAATACATGATGGAGTTGTACAGTATATAGAAAGCCTCTGGGATTTCCCTCATATGTGCTCAGAGGGGCCTGTTTTACAATATGTCTCACTGTCTGCTTTGAAGCACCACAGCTAGATTCCAAAGAGGAGAGTTATCCCCACTTATGGAGGACGCTAGTACATGCGAGTCATGTTGAGGCCTAATCCTATGAAGGTCTTATGGTAGATCGAATCCTTTGGGTTCAGCTGTAAAGCAGGGAATGTTGTGACACTCTGGAAGAGGAGCAGAGGACCATTCTTGCATCAGGCCTGAAGCAGATTGAACTTGTTATCCAGCAATTTTCTGGCTGTCCTAATAGGTGGATGTCTGGAGCGTCTATATCAGTGGTGGTGAACCTATGGCATGGGTGCCAGAGGTGGCACTCAGAGCCCTCTCTTGGGCACACATGCTGTTGCCCCAGCCTTGCCTCCGCCCGTGACCCCCTCCTCACCAGCAGCCACCCTGGAGGAGAGCCGCCCCTGAGTGTGGCCCACGCAGAGCAGTGCAGCCAAGGACATGGCAGCCAGACAGTGTAGACAAGATTCTGCCCTCATGCCCCATCACGCACAGTTGATGCTGCAGGGCATGGGCAGAAGGCATGGCCACCATGGTGCTGCTGGGCTGCCTGGGCGATCTACGGCGGGCCCTGGAGGCAGTGAGTGGCCCTGCGGGCAGGCAGGGTGGGCCGGAGCGAGGGCGGGGCAGGAGGTGGGGCAGGGGCGGGGCCAGTTTTTGGGCACTCGGTCTTTAAAAGGTTCGCCATCACTGGTCTATATGGACAATACAACAGTGAGACCACTGCTAGCGGATGAGAATTCTTGGTTATTTTGCAGTATTTTTTATAGCAGCCAGGTGGTAGCATAGACTCTTCTTCTCTTGAATTTTAATTGATTGTGTGTGTGGGGGGGAGATGAGCCTATGCAACAGCTTTATGTTCCCAAATCTAATTTTGGAATAAATTAGTGAAGCTGTTTCATATTTGCAATGCTTTTTAAACATCCCGTGTAATTTTTCTGTTATTTGTTTATTTCATATTCATTTATTTATTCCAGTGAAGTTTTACATGAGGTTAAAAAATGAGATAAGAGTACATTTCAGGTCGTAGCTAATAGTCACATTATTAACACTGAAGGGCTTAGCTGAAAAAAAATAGTGTTCTCTGAAGGAGAAGGGACTTGAAGTCAAATGCAGTAATCCTGGGAGGATGTAAGAGGAGGTCCTCTTCCCTGTGCCTGATGAACAGACCTCTAAAAGCAGATGAACTTTTGGAATGGTCTTCTACAGACCTTACTGTTAATACAAGCAGTCCATTAGCTAGTCAGATCCTAAGCTGTTTAAATCCATAAAGGTTAACACCAGCATTCTAGTGTTGAAAGAAAAGTCTTCATCCTGGTTCATCCAAGCCGGGGATAAATAAACAACATGGCGACTGTTTTAGGAAGATGGTTGCAGTTTATTGAGGAGCCAGACTGAAAGATGGTCCTGGAAGGAAGGAGGAGAGAAATCAAGGGCTGAGCACATGTGGAGTAGGTTTTTATACCCTCTGAAAGCCTTTTGTTTGGAATAGTTTCCTGTTCCTGTGGCATGAACTTTGAACTGAGTCTGAGTGTGCTTTTCTGGGCCTTGGTATCTGTGGTTTAATCCTATTACAATGGTGGCGAACCTATGGCACGGGTGCCAGAGGCGGCACTCAGAGCCCTCTCTGTGGGCACGTGTGCCGTCGCTCGAGTCCTAGGCCTTCAGCTGGGTTTTTTAAAACCTTTTTGCTTTAAGCCTCCACTGCCGTGTACAAAAAAAAAAAGGTTCAATCAATCAGTCAATTTCAACTTCTCACGGAAAAAAAAGATCTTGCAAGGTTGGAGTTGATTGATTGCACTTTTTAGTCCCACCCAGTCTGCCGTTACCACCGTAGCCACGCCCACCCAATGGGCCACACCCAGCCAATGGGCCACACCTACCCGGCACCCGACGATGCATAAGTGGGTTTTGGGTTGCAGTTTGGGCACTTGGTCTCTAAAAGGTTCGCCATCACTGTCCTATTATGTCCCAAAAGTCATATCCTGCTTCCCTGGGGCTGGGCTAATGACTCTTTGAGTTTGGATGAGGTATGCAGATTTTAGGTTTTTGTCTTCTTGAGTTTCTGGCTCCAACTTTCTGATGGTTTTACATTTGCAGTTGTATAGGGCTGGCTCCTGCTTGGGACAGAGAGACTTGGGGGCAGGGTTGGTTTCTGCTTTTAAAAATCCTTTTGAGGAAATATATTTTTCTGCCCTTTTAATATTTCCTTTTTGGGGCTCTGACAATGTGCTTGGAAGGCAAATGCGACTAGTAGAGATTTTTCAACGTAGGGACATGATGCTGAGATCTCAGCATTACAGACTGCTTACCAGCAGATTTACAGAGAATAAGATTTAATTTCATATTCTTGCTAATGTACTGTGATTATTTGGAGGAGTCTCTGTACTTGGAGACACATTTACAAGGGCCATTTATCTATCTTAGAGAGCCTTTATTGCCACGAGAGAGTTGTTTGTGAAAAATTCTTCCATCTCAGTCTGATTTAAATAGAACCTTATTGAAAAAAAGAGATCAGAGGCTGGCTTGCAGCCTTTCCTACTGGGGCCAAATGCATCATATTTCTATTGAAAGTACGATCATTATTTCTAAATCGTCATTTATATTTAGAAATCAGCATGCTATTCAGAAGCATTCTGTCTTTTGTCCTCCCTTTTGGGGTGATAACATTTCTTCTTTCTTACCGAAGCGTAAAGGTCCACCCTACATACATTGTTTCTTTCCCTTCCAAAAGAGTATTTTGAGAAGGTTCTGGTTTTTCTTCCTTTGACTTCTAAGTAAGGAAATAATGATGCAGCATTTTCTCATCTCCACTTTGCTTTTCGTTCAGTTGAGCTCCACAGACAGCATCCGTCTGTCATCAAGAGAGACACAAACAAGAGATGGAACTTGATTTGCTGTAATTGTTTCTAAAGAGGCGGCTGATGACTCCCCAAACAAAAACTTATAAACAAGCTTCTCTGTTTTGGAACAGCAAACATCGAGACACATGCTGTGAAGAGAGCTGAGAAGAAGATTGCTCCGTTTACGGTGAGGAGAGATCTAATGTTCCAACCCTATCGCCCTAGGAAAGAATAACTGGAAAAGTGCTTCTAATTAATTCTAAACATGCTTGATTTGACATTCTTAAATGTTTGTATACAGGCCTCAGATTCCACTTTTGTAACGTAACAAAGAAAATATGCCAACAGCTAGAGAAATCTAATATTATTCAAAATTGTTTCACCTTATCCATTACCATTTTTTTTTCAGCTTACTAATTTTTTTTTCTTTCTACCTGCTTTTGGCCTACAGATGTCTCCTCTTCTATTCAATCCTTATCATGATACAAAGCTGGGAGGGATAGATAATAGATGGGAGGACAAGGAAAATTTCAAGAACAGTTAGGCCAGCGGTTCTCAACCTACGGGTCGCGATCCCATTTGGGGTCGATCAACCATTTCACGGGAGTCGCCAAGCAAGGCTGTCCGCCATTTTTTTCCCCTTTTCCAGCGGGTGCCTTACCTCCCTTGAGCTGGGCCAGCTGCTGGTCGGCCTGCTGCGTCTCTGCCGCTTGCCAGCTACGCTTCGGCCGGCGCAGGGGGCAAAACCACGCATGTGCGGCGCTCCCGGGCAGGGAAAGTCCTTGACTTACGACCGGTTGGGTAGTCCTCGACTTACGACCAGTTTAGTCCTCGACTTACGACCGGTTTAGTCCTCGACTTACGACCGGTTGGGGGTCGCAGCATTAAAAAGGTTGAGAACCACTGAGTTAGGCTAATAGACTAAAAACAGGGTAAAGGAGTCCCTGCAGATTTTACTCCGCTAGTCATTGCCGACTCTAGGTGGCGCTGCTCATCTCCATTTCAAGGCCTTGAGCCAGCGCTACCCGAAGACATTTCCATGGTTATATGGCCAGCATGACATCATGGAGCATTGTTACTTTCCCAGTAAAGTGATATCTATTTGTCTATTCACATTTGCATGCTTTTGAACTGCTAGCTTGGTAGAAGCTGGGGAAAGTAATGGAAGTTCATTGTGGCATGTGGTACTTGGGTGTCGAACTTGGGCTGCCGGCTTTCCAGCCGACAAGCCCAGCAGCTTAACCGCTGAGCCATTGTGCCGCCCAGGCTAGTTGAGTGGAAGGAAACAAATAGAATATAATTTAACAGGGAGCAATGTAACGTCATACATACAGGTAAGAGAAATGAAAGAAATAGGCACAGAATTGGGAAGTACACGTGAGAAGGATATTAGTGGATCACAAGCTCATTAGTGTAATGCAGCTGCAAAGAAGGCCGACAACATCTTGAAGATCATCAAATGGAGCATAGTGTTTTGATCATGGGAAGTAATTATCCCACTGTACTCTGCCTTGGTTAGGTCTCACGTGGTGTTGTGATCAGTTCTGCACACTCCATTTTAAAAAAGACATTGATAAATTGGAGTAAGTCCAGAGAAAGGCTACCAAGATGGTGAAAGGACTAGAAACTAAATCCTGCAAGGAATGGTTAAAACTTCTAGCTAGGTTTAACTTGCAGAAGAGAAGAAATTTAAATAGGTTACTGCATTATAGTTACTTCCCTTTCATTGGAGATTTTCTAACAGAAAATGGATAACTCATCTATCAGGGTTGAGGTATGTAGTGTTCAGGGAGTTCAACTTGTTTTCTTCTTAGGTTCTT
>NW_015388749.1:38191-52659 GCF_001527695.2 Protobothrops mucrosquamatus
AAAATGGGTAACTGAGCAATTTTAGAAGATGCCATTTTGAGAAATGTAGATGTAATGGTTGTCATAGACTGGGACAATTGAGTCAAGCTAGCTCATATTAATAATTAATAATTGTTACTGGCCTGTAAATTTCCAAACTCATTGGTCATGCTTATCTTCATAATCTATTAGATGGACATCCTTAATATGTTCTGTAGGATGTCACCTATGTAGGATCAAGCACTACAAATCACATTAATAAGGTCCTAAATTCTGTGGAGGAACATCTATGGAGATTCTCAGTCATCCAGGTCATGGTTGTCCCAAAGCTATGGAGCAACATGTTTATATGGCTAAATGTAAGGTGAGCCTGGGTGGCTAAAGTCTAAGTAAGCCAAAGGACTTGGTTGAAACTGACGTTGGGCTCTCTGAATCTAAACATTTCCCCTCAATTAGTTGTAAAGAATGTATATGGTTTTTTAAAGCTCTTCAGCATGCTGAATTTTGCTTGGCCTACCTTTATGCTAGCATTGTAGACATTGTAACTGTTTAGTCCAGTTACCTCTCTCCCTGATCCTTCTGCTGGCAGATTTGCTGGGCCTTGGAGATGGCTGTCAAAAAATTGTTTTCCTCATTAAATATTATTTGTGCTTCAGCCTCCTCACCTACCCCCAGCCAACATACTATATTTAGGATGGGTCCCCTTGGAATCTTCAGGCCTTGACGCAGCACCCTGATTTTTATGGTGCTAAAGCAATTTATGAGCAACTGAGATGGCTCTACCTGGGTATGGATAATTTCCCCTTGATGTCTCATTTTCTCTTCTCCTAGTGCAACTGGAGATGGTTATAGTTATCAAGAGAACTTTTCATCTTACAAATTTATTTCTAGCAGAGGGAATCATTTCAGAATGGGAATAATTTCTCCATCTGCTAATAATTCTGTAGCAGATCACAGTAACCTCTGGATTTTGATGAAAATGGCAATTTGGGTGTAATGAGTTATTTCCAGATCAAATAAAGCAGAAAAATATTACACTACATTGTTATCACTTTTAAAAGGAGGTAATAGAGGGGAGCACAGTTTTAATATAAAATCGTTTTTACTGATCTTTCTTTGTGTGACTCTTTTTATTCTTGTTTTAAGTAATGAGGAATGCTGTATTTTGTTCAGATATTTTTTAAAATAAGTGCCTCAGGTTTAATTTGATCGTTCAGTAATATTGCGTTGAACGTGAACTTAATTCAGAAATTGGAACTTAATCCTTTGACCTCAGAGATTTTATTTGGCACAAAACCCTTTTCTCTCAAAAATAAAGATGCATGTATGGATTTCAGCTGGTCCTACTTCGATTAAATCAAACTATAAGTTAGATAGGGAATCCAATGTAAGTTGGAGAACTATTCTGTTAGTCAGTTGAATATATAGAGGTTGGAAATAGAGCCAGCAGGCAAGGTCCTGACCAATAAAGTTAACAATAAATCAATTGATAAAGTTGTACTCCTGTCTTTGTTGGTTAGTATTTTTATTCTGCCTATCCTCAAGACTTTTTTAAAAAAAAAAAAAAAAAAAAGATTGCTTTCCCAGTATTAATAGCATGTCTAGGACATTCTTAACTCATCTTTCCTCCTAGAGCTCAGCATGTTTTGAAGCTTTTAGCATTTGGTTTTAATGTTTTAAAACATGGGTCCCCAAACCCCGAAGCATGGCCTACTACCGGGCCACGGACCATTCAGAACCAGGCTGCACAAGTGGCAGGCGAGTGCACACGCAAAGCTCCACTTGTATGAGCGGCGAATGCTTGCAGTCACGCACAAAGCTCCATTTGTGTGAAGTGCGAACGTGTGTGCCCACTGTTTGCAGAAATGGAGCTGCACGCATGAGCGTGTGAGCCTGCCACTCACATAGAACCCCCTGCCAAGCCGGAAAGATTGGGAACCACTGTTTTAGAATTTTACTTTTATATACATTTCCTTGTAATCTACCCAGAGTTATTGGAATGGACAATGGATATTCTGTCTCTTTCTCTCTCAATGTTTCTGTGCATGCATACACATACCCACACTTGTACATGTTAGAATGAGAGAGAAGGTAGCTGATGATAAAGGCTATTTTAATCATACAGGTAGTCCTTAGCTTACGACCGTAAAGGAGCTTGCACATTCTGTTTGTAAGTCATGTCGGTCATAAAGGGTCATTACATGACCGATCCGATTTAGTATCTTTTTTTTCTGGTGGTCATTAAATGAATCCCCATGGTCGTTAATTGAACCCACTATCATTAAGCAATTTTCATTCAGCATTTTAGCTATCCAACCAAATAGGATGTAAGATATGAATCAGGTTCAAATTCAAGTCTATGGCTGCATCTCCTGTTGTAAATATCATTCCAAATATTTTTTGGGGAAAATGAAGCACTGCTTTAAATAGAAATGATGGTGGCAAAATCAGTGAAATGCAGCTAGCAGTTAAAAGCCATGTTCATATGTACAATATGTCCCTATACAGATGCTTTTTCTTAAGATAAAAATTGGTAACTGTTAAGTATACTGTAGCTATCAACTGGCTGTTGTATGTCTTTTCTTTGAATAGTAAATATGACCTTGTTTCACTCCGCTGTTGTTCATCCGTATCTAACATTGGTTAGCATTCCATTTGCTGCAGGCATATTGATCATATGCTTTTTAAGCCTTCTTGATTATATAAATTGTCCAGGCTGGTCTCAAAACATGGGAAAGCTGAATTGTTTCCAATTAGGTGAACAACTGAAGTTTGGGAGTGGTATTTTTGTGCATATTTAAGATATTTCTTGAGTTTTGCTCCTCCAAAGCAGCTACTTTGGTATCGCTGTGATTTAAACTCAGGCCTTTAAAGCTGTGTATATGGTGCCTCTGTATTTTATTGAAATTCTTTAGGCGTAGAGGCCTCCTTTGATACCTCCAAAATGAAATTACCTAGTTTCTCCATGAAAATTTATTTAGCCTCAGGTGGAGTAAATAAAAGCAAAATGAAGTAAAACTTTAATATAGTTCACTTTGCAAAGCTGTTTTCACAGTACAGGAAAATCGTCAAAACCCTTAAGATGTTATAGGCACTTCAGGTCTGGTGGTAAGAGGCACTGGTCACCAAGAAAGAATACATTCAGGTAACTTGTAAATGTAGCGTAGAATGACCACAGCTCAGAATAAACTGAAATAATGAAGGACTCTTAAGAAGAACAAAGGGCTTCTTTAGAGTTGATCAAAATAAAAAGTTAACTATATTCTTCCAAGTCATTTATGATTATACCTATGTACTGCTTGCATGACACATTTATTTATCTTTATTCATTAAATTTATATGCTATCCATCTCATTGCCAATCAGCTGTTTACCCATGGTTAATTTAAACATGTTTTACTCATGAACCCATTCTTTGGGGCACATGTGGTGCCATGTTGATATGTTAAATAATAATAATAATAATAATAATAATAATAATAATAATAATAATAATAATAATAATAATAATAATAATAATGATAAAGTTGGAAGGGACCTTGGAGGTCATCTAGTCCAAACCCCTGCTCAGGCAGGAAACCCTATACCATTTTGGACAAATGGCTGTCCAGTCTCTTCTTAAAAACTTCCAGTGTTGGAGCATTCACCGCTTCTGGAGGCAGGTTGTTCAACTGATTAATTGTTCTAACTGTCAGGAAGTTTCTCCTTAGTTCTAGGTTGTATATAGTATGTTTAAATGTGTGTTATGTATGTGTACACTTTGAGAGCAAGCAACTAAATTTCATTTTTAATGTGTGCCAATGTGCCCGCAGTAAAAAATAACAATAAAGATTGCCTGCCTGCCTGCCTGCCTGCCTGCCTGCCTGCCTGCCTGCCTGCCTGCCTGCCTGCCTGCCTACCTACCTCTGTCTGTCTGTCTGTCTGTCTGTCTGTCTGTCTGTCTGTCTGTCTGTCTGTCTGTCTGTCTATCTATCTATCTATCTATCTATCTATCTATCTATCTATCTATCTATCTATCTATCTATCTATCTATCTATCTATCTATCATATACAATGCATCTTACAATGTGGTAATCTCCAAAATTGTATGTTATCATGGTCCAGATTTTCATAATTCAGAAAAGTACATGGCTGTTGTTTATCTGTATTTTGTTTTCTAGTTAGCATATAACTAGTTAACCCCCCCCCCCATAGGTAGTCCTCAACTTACAACTGTAATTGAATCTGAAATTATGCTTGTAAGTCATTGTGGTTGTTAAGGGGGTCACAACCTGATCTCACCTGATTTTACTATTTTTTTCATGGTGGTTGTTAAGCAAACACTGGAGTTGTTAAGTGAATGCTGTGGTTGCTATAAGCAAACCTGTTTTCCCCTATGGATGCTTTCTGTTAGAAACTGGACATAAATGCAGTAAACAGGCACAAACACTAAAAGTCACAGTCACATGACCGAGGAATGCTGCAAACAATTGTAAATGTGAGCTGGTTGCCAAGTGCAAAAAAAATTGATCACATGATTGTATGGGGATGAGGCCATTGGAACTTCAAAAATGGGTCGTAAGAAGCTCTGGGGAACTTGCTAAGTGACCAGTTGTTAAGTGAGGACTACGAGTAGTTTTGCCTTGTTATTTAGTTCAACCTAGTTAATTCGTTCAAAAATTCCAGTTAAGTATTTTAACTGTGCAAAAGACGACATGATGCATTCCTCAGATATGAATGTGAAAAAAAGGGAAAAGCTCACTTAAGTATTAAAACTAGTTAATTTTATAAAAAAAACAAAAACAAAAACAAAAACCCAAACTGTTTAATTGATCATAGGCTATGTGGAGGAAGCGCAAAAGCAAACCTCTGCTCAATTAATTATTTTCCAAGTATTAATCCATTAATATTAATAACTTAATTTATTCAGGGTTGTCTCGTGAGAAATCATATCCTGAGGTTTGCAGAGGAAAAGTGAGCTTAAAATTCTTGTACGATAACACAGTTTAAAATTTTACTTCCCAGATGGAAACCTGATTGTAATTCTGCTTACCTGGCACGTTTTTGTTTTTTTTTACTTCGTTAGACTGGGTTAGTATTGGAAACCCAGGGAAAATAAATCACATTAATTCACAGCAGTTTCTTAAATCAAATTATTTTGTACAATAAATGTCTAGTAAGGACTTCATTTAGAGTGGCTTTAAGAAGCTTCCCGTGAAACCCTTAAGAAAAGAGCAAAGATATTATAGTTTTACATCCTTATCTTGTGAATATTTACTGCAGTGGCAACCCAACCTTATCCAGACGGACTGGCATCCAAGTTACTATGCAGAAGATTATTGACTGAGAAGCAGACTGATCAGTGTGGATTAAGTTAGAGCAAATATATATGCACAGAATTATAATGCTAGATACATTATGAATGAATCAATATAGGTAATCCTTGATTTTCAACCACAATTCTGACCAGATTTTCCATTGCCAAGCAAGGCAGTGGTTAAGTGAATTGCGCCTGATTTTACGACCTTTTTTTGACTGGGATGTTAAATGAATCACCTCAGTTGTTAAGTGAATCATACGGTCATTAAGCGAACTGCTTCCCCTATTGACTTTGTTTGTTGGAAGCTGGCTGGGAAGGTTGCAAATGACACTGGGGCACAGCAGCTGATGTAACTACATGCTGGTTGCCAAGCGCCACATGACCATGGGGATGTTGTGACGATCGTAAGTGTGAGGACTGGCTGTAAGTCTCTTTTTTCAGTTTCATTGTAACTTCAAACAGCTGTGGGTTGTAAGTCAAGGACTACCTATAGAAAACAGAATAAAATCTCCCTCGAGTTAAGCTCCACTCAGGGAGCTGGAATTGGTTTCACATTGGCTTCCAGATGAAATTCAAGGTGTGGGTTGTCATCTTTAAGGACGTGCATAGCTCTGGATTTGATTCTCTGGGCCTTGTGCCATATTTAACTGCACATCTGGTGAGCACAAACAGCTGCAACTCCCTTTTTTTAATTGATACCCCAATGTTTTGGAACCTGTTTCTTATGGAGATGTGGTCTACCCCATCCCTTCAGATTTTCAAGAGGGCCATCTAGAAAGGCATGTAATGAACATTGTGATGCATTGGCAAACAAATCATTTTGTACGTTTTACTTTGTCTCCTTTGATGTTGTTAGGTGCTGGTTATTTATTTATGCAGGTCGGAGGGGTTTTGGTAGCGCAGTGGTTAGAATGCAGCATTGCAGGCAAACTCTGTCCATAGCCTGAAGTTTATTGGCTGGAAAGTTGTATATATTCTGTGCTGATTTCAGCTCTTTCAGGAATTCTGCCTGGCTTCAGGATTTCTGTTGAACCGATGTAAGCAGATCCCTACTGCCTTTCATTTGTGATCACTGCTGACAGCAATGCATGAGTTTTAATAAACATTAACCTTACAAATGGCAACATCCTGAATGACAAGATTTGGAGACATTACTGTATGCCTATAAGGCATATTTAATAGTGGTTAGGAATAACGGTGATATTGTCCAAACAGAATCTGATGATTTATCTATGCTTTCTCCCTAAGGAAAAGATTAATAAAATGTGGTAGCTGGAAGCCCACATTAAATGAGAGCTGAAGTTAATATCTGAAATGCAGTGGATTTTTAACCCTGCAGAGTTTCTGTTCCTTGAAACCTTTTGTTATTGCAACATATGTCTTAAGAGTTTAATACTTAGGCCATCCAATCAAGTTTGTTCTGTGGGAACTACAGATTCAAATCAAACCCTTAAGGCAGGCATGTCAGACTGCCGGCCCGTGGGCAGGATGCATCACGCCAAAACTGCGCCCACCCCATTGCCAGCAATGGGGAAAAAGTCGCACGGCGTCGCGTGACATCGCGAATTTGACCTGCCTGCCTTAAGGGCATACTTTGAGCACCAATTACTGGGTTAGTTGTTTAATAGTTTTTAATATTAAGAGCTCTTTTGGTTGTCTGGATGCCATTTTTGCAGTTTTGAAAATGAGCTAACAATTCTATAATGTTAGGGTGCTGCTCTTTTCCCACCCCCAAACTGGGACGCAAAACCAAACTATTAAACAAACTATTCAAAGCCAGATTTTTGCAGACGTTTCATTACCCAACTAGGTAGCATCATCAGTGTTTGAAGGGAGTGGGGCTTGCTCTCTGTTTATATATTAGTGGATTGCCCTATCGGTGTTCTTGGTGGTTCCTTGATTAGGCTGTTGTTTACCGGTAGTTTGTTGGTCTGAGTTGGTAGTTTCTTGATGGGATATGGTTTATTCTTGATTGTTGGTCGAGTGTCAATCTTGATGTTAGTCTTGGCTTATCTGGGTGTTCAAGAAACCAAAGTCAGAAATCACAGTTTGACCCTGAGATACAGCTATCCCCTTCTAAAGCCAGATCTGCAAATCTCTGAAAGATAACAATGATTGTTAAAAGCAGCTACTCATTGCTCTTCCAGGACAATGCTTTCCCAGTTGTGATTGTGCATCAATAAAAGTAGCCTTTTTGGAAGTTTATTAATATGCCCGTTGAATATGTTCAGGGCACAGTTGAACAGCCAACCTCACGCTTTTCCTGCTTTTATTTTATTTATTTATTTATTTAAAGCATATCCCACTTTTATTATTTTTTACAAATAACTCAAGGCAGCAAACATATCCAACACACCTTCCTCCTCCTATTTTCCCCACAACAGCTACCTTGTGAGGTGAGCTGGAGAGAGAGAGAGAGAGAGAGAGAGAGGGAGAGAGGGAGGGAGGGAGGGAGAGAGAGAGAGAGAGAGAGAGAGAGAGAGAGAGAGAGAGAGAGAGAGAGAGAGAGAGAGAGAGAGAGAGAGAGAGAGAGAGAGATGACTTTCATGGCTTTCTAGCCGGGTGCCTTAACCACTAGAGCAAACTGGCTTTACCTCATAGAAGTCAAAGGCAGCATTTCTATTCCACCTGTTTATTTAGATGATTGTATCATTTTCAGACCAGACCCCACCTCCAATTGAATCACTTTCAAACATTCCTCAACAGCCCTTGTTTTAAAAAGCATAATTGTCTGCTACTTGGCTCATCTTTTTAATTTTTCATGCAGTGTCTGAGACCAAGGAGGTTCGGAGCTGTCGGTCAGAATTAAAGAGGGAGAGCATTTGCTTAAGTTTATCCTTCACCTGAGCTGTCCATTTTGTGCTTATTGGTCCCCTGAGGATGTCTTCAGATGGAATGGGATATGTCTTCAGGAAGAGGGCACCAAAAGGTTTCGAAACCAGAATGTGATCACTCTTGAGGTGGTTTTCAATGTGGTGAATGGTGAAAAAAGTAAGGTTCTACATTTAGGCAAGAAAAACCAAATGCACAGGTATAGTATAGGTAGTACCTTGCTCAGTAGTAGTGACTGTGAGAGGAATCTCAGACTCCTAGTGGACAATCACCTAAATATGAAGTCAACACAGTGCTAGGCTGCATTAACAGAGGGATAGAATCAAGATTACGTGAAGTGTTAATACCACTTTACAATGCCTTGGTAAGGCCACACTTGGAATACTGCATCCACTACGATGTAAAAAAGATGTTGAGACTCTAGAAAGAGTACAGAGAAGAGCAACAAATATGATTAGGGGACTGGAGGCTAAAACATAAGAACGGTTGCTGGAATTGGGTATGTCTAGTTTAATGAAGAGAAGGACGAGGGGTGACATGATAGCAGTCTTCCAATATCTCAGGGGCTGCCACAGGACAAGAAACAATGGATAGAAACTACCCAAAGAGAGAAGCAACGTAGAACTAAGAAGAAATTTCCGGATAGTCAGAACAATTAATCAGTGGAATAACAACAACAACAACAACAACAACAATAATTTGAAATCTAAGAAGAGAGGGACATGGCAATATAGTCAATGAGAGAGGGTCTTGTGCCAATGCAGTGTAGAAATTCTACTAGATAGTCAGTGATGATAGTGCCTTTCATGATCTGGTGATCTAGTAAAATTCTGCCACATATCCAGACTCCTAAAATTTCCAACCCAATTTTTAAGATTCTCTGATTTAAAAGGGATCGACAGTCTAGGAGCAGAATGCCATTTGCTTGTATTTGAACATAACTATTACCCCTTTGAGATAGTCCAGGCAAGAAGCACAACAATGAATGCTAGCTAACAGAATCTTGCTAAATCTAAAAGTATTCTTCTCCTCCTTTCTTATAACTCTGGAAAACTAGGGAGAGTCTCTTCTAAAATGCTTCCCATAACCCTTCTGTTCCTGTTGACTGAGATATGTTTTGCATAATGGTTATCTAGTCTGTGGAGGGGCGTGATGGCTCAGTGGTTAAAGACACCGAGCTTGTCATCTGGAGAGTTCACAGCCCAGTTCGAGACCCAAACTCTGTGCAACGGATGAGCTCCTGTTAGTTGCCCCAGCTCCTGCCCACGTAGCGGTTTGAAAGCATGCAATACGAGTAGATAGATAGGTACCACTTTGGTGGGAAGTTAACAGTGTTCCAGATGCCTTTGGCATATAGCCATGCTGGTCACGTGACCATGGAAATTATCTTCGGACAATGCTGGCTCCCTTGGCCAAGAAACAGAGATAAGCACCATGCCCCAGAGACAGACATGACTAACAAGGAAATCTTTACCTTTTTTTAAATCTAGTCTGCAGTTCTTCCCTTTGTCTGGCATGTGGGAATGAACTTCCCAGTAGCTGATTATCATTAGGGCCTAATCTGGTGTTAAAATCATCTGTTGAGACAGAATGGCCATTCTGAAAGTATACCTGAAGATTATTAATGTAAGTGTCTGCTTTTGATCAGATTATTGCAATGTGTAATTGTTGGTGTTGGGTACTGTATAGATATGAATGATGAGCAAATGCACATGAAAAAAGTTAAGAATGCCTGCTTGTGCAAAATTCTCCAAAGAGTCTAATAAAACGGTTCCAGTCTTGAGGACACTTGAAATATTAATACTTAAGCCTGCATGATGTCTCTCTTGTCTGGATTCAGGATCTGCAGGAGGGACAAAAATTTGTATCCCTCAATAAACAAATCCATGGGTGATCAAGTTTCTTGAAGCAAAAAAAATTTGGAAATATAACTTGTGAAAGCAGGGTCTTTAGTTGTAACTTCCCATCCAGCAATGTTCCAGGACAGCAAAGACAATGATTCTGACAGAATTGTGAGACAACTGGAATATTGTATAGGGAGGAACCTTTTGTTTCAAATATACTGTAGTGATATTTCTGTTCAGATCAGGAATAGGAACAAATCAAAAAGTCAGGAAGACTTTTCATTGATTTAAGACGAGGTAAAGCAACAGATGAGGACCTGGCTGAGGTGTGTCCTGAAGCACCAGTTCCTATTATAGGGGAATTAGAGTCCCTAAGGATGGAGACAGTAAATTAAATGAATATGTATATATATTTATCCATAGTATTTATGGATATCAATAGTGTACCCTTTTGGTACCAAATATATTAGGAAAAGTCATGACTTAGTCTTCTCCAGTCCAGTTCATCCTACATTCCAATCGCCATCATGATGGTCTGGAAATTTGGAGGAAATATTAGGAACACACAAACACGGGATGCAGGCAGCACAAAAAAACACGCACCCTCTAGTCCAGGGGTAGTCAACCTTGGCTCTTAGCTGGCTCAGGAATTCTGGGAGTTGAAGTCCACAAGTCATAAAAGAGCCAAGGTTGACTACCCCTGCTAGTCCATGGAAAAACCTCTCTCTACGGAATGGTCCCTGGTGCCCAAACGGTTGGGGATCTCTGAGCTAAATGAAGGAGGCCTCTCTCTTGTCCGAGTGCAGCCAAGCCAATTCAACAGCTATTTTGTAAGAATGTCCCAAATATGTCTTAACAATTATAAATGTATCCACCAACCCAGTAAGGTTGGGAACCCTTGTATAAATGAGTTAGATTTCATAGTTTGCAGAAAAGCAGAACATCTGATGCAAATTTATTAAAAAGCACAAAGTTTTGCTAATGATTCTACATAGTGGAATAAGGAAGTTTTATACATATGTTATATATATATAATCTCGAATAGTTACTACATGAAAGGCTGTATTATGTCTGGCAAGCTAAACCATTTTTCTGGGCAAGTAGGTTTATTTCCAAATAAAGTTCTGTTGCAGCTGTCCAGCATTTGCATTTTATTAAAGAATGTCTGTTTATGGTTCAGAGGTGCCATTGAAAATAAAGATGATCCTGGAAACTGTGGTTTTGCTTTGTAACATGCCAGCTTTCATTTTTATTTACATGCATTTTCAAAGTAAAAAAAATCAAGAGGGCCAGAGATTATGTCAGGTGCCAAAGTAAGTATTTGTAGGCCCTTTTGTACTGATAGATGCTATATTTGGACACTCATGCCAAGCTGCACTGTATGTTGGGAGAATACATTTTAATATCTCTTAGGACCGTGTGAATCAGAAAAGAAAAATCTGGTTTGAATCACTGATTCAGTTTGGAAAATTTATCCAAGTTGATTCAGACAATTATTCCCATCAAGTTGTTTTTGAAACAATTTGGTGCACGCAAACAATCTGATTTGTTTGCAAGCTCTGATTTGGTAGCATTTGCTGAGCCAACCTTTGCATTTGGATTTGGCAAGCCAATCAAAAAACTTTCAAACATAAATCCTGAATGGAATATTTGTACAGACTGAGTACAGTACTTATGATGGATATGGGAGGTGTTTGACTTGGAAGAAGTGCGAACATCACCGAAAATTTACTCTGATTTGGATTATTTCAGAAGTCTGCATTTAATGCATATCATTGCTTTTGTGTTTTTCTCATCAAGAGACATTTGTGTGAGGCATTGTGTGTGAGTGTATTACAGTGCACCAAAAGAGCAAAGTCAGGTTTTATACAATCTGTTATCTGGTTTAACCATCCATTGCAATTAGAATTTTTTATTGGCCAAGTGTGATTGGGATACACAAGGAAATTGTCTCTGGTGCATAAGCTCTCAGTGTACATACAAGCAACAAGTGATAAATCTTGATTATAAGTATAAAATACATTCATCATAAAT
The DNA here is from genome assembly GCF_001527695.2 of Protobothrops mucrosquamatus. Taxonomy (NCBI): domain Eukaryota; kingdom Metazoa; phylum Chordata; class Lepidosauria; order Squamata; family Viperidae; genus Protobothrops; species Protobothrops mucrosquamatus. Next base: position 50,179 of record NW_015388749.1, read on the forward strand.
CATAAGATACAATACTCAGTGATGGTCATAGGATATTAAATAAGCAATCAACATAAATCATACTAGGATACTAAATAAAACAATATAAATCATAACATATAAGCAGCAAAGTTATAGTCATAAGAAGATAAGGAATAAGTAATAGGAAGGATGAGAAGGATAATAATAATACAGCCCTACTAGATAGTTTGACTGTGTTGTAGGAATTAATTGTTTAGCAGAGTGATGGCATGGGGGGAAAAACTGTCCTTGTGGTCTAACTGTTTTGGTGTGCAATGCCATATAGTGTCTTCTTGAGGGAAGAAGTTTAAATAAATTATGTCCAAGGTGTGAGTGGACTGTAGATACTTTCTCAGCCCTCTTTCTGGCTTGTGCAATATACCGGTCCTCAATGGAAGGCAGGTTGGCAGCAATTGTTTTTTCTGCAGTTCTAACTATCTGTTGAAGTTTGTTTCTTATAGGGGGACAAAAGACAGACTCAACAATTCCTTTGTAGAACTGTAGCAGCAGCTCCTTGGGCAGTCTGAGCTTCCTGAGTTGGCACAGGAAGAACATTCTTTGTTGTGCTTTCAAAGCATGAGCTAGATGTTAAAGACAAGTAAGACAGAATCATTCAGGACCTCAGTTCTGCCTCTTCCATCTCAAGATAAATATTTCTGTAAACAATAGGAGTCTTGGGTGGCTGAGATTTACAGGCCTATCACAAATACATGAACACTTAGAATTGGATAGGTGTTCAGTAAACAAATCTTCTAGCTCATGAGATATTTAGCGGTTAAATGGTTAGCTATTATCTCATAAGGATCAGGTGATAACTCATTTCTCATTTTTTTTTACTGACAGTTTCCTTAGCTTGGGATTTCTTTAAAGCAAGAAATTGTCTGCCATTTTCTCCTTGGACGGGCTGTGAGAAAAATGAGAAAAAACTGTTACAAAATCCTGAAATCCTAAAAAAAAAAAAACAGTTATAACACTAACAAAAAATAAATAAATGACAATATATTAGAAAGAAAACAGGCATGAAAGCCACCCATCTCTTTTCAATGCCAGTAAGAGAAGTAGAATGGTAAGATTATTTGTTAGCTTTATATCCTGTCTTAGAGAGCCAGTTTGGTGTAGTGGTTAAAGCATTAGGCTAGAAACCAGGAGACTGTGAGTTCTAGTCTTGCTGTAGGCTTGAACCTTGTACCCGCCACATTATGTTAGCCCTAGGAAGGAGGCAGTGGCAGACCACTTCAGAAAACTTGTCAAGAAAATGGCAGTCACTGGGAGTCAACAATAACTTAAAAACACAAATCAATAAAAATAATTAAATATCCTGACTTTCCTTCAGGAGCTGAAATGGGTTCAGGATGGATAGTCATAAGCCAGGCCTAATGGGCAACACTAGTAGAAAAACTTTGCATTACAAGTCAGAATCTTCTAAGCAATAGAACAATCCTGACAAAACTCTGATTATAAACCAACACAATGAATGTGAGAATGGACAAAAATATCTCTCCCTGGGTGTCCACTTTCCCTTTCCCTGGAGGGTGAGGGGTTTTTTTGGGGGGAGGGGGGAATGGAAGAAAATGGAGAAGAGTAGAGTTTGGGTCATATGTCAAGGCTTGGATTAGCCAATTGATTGACATCATCATGGGTGCTTTAAAAAAACAGGTTTACATCATGATAGTTTTCTGGGAGAAACTCTGTTGAGACAAACCGTGTAAACCGGAAGGTTTGGACTCCTCTAAGACCTTCAATGGCACAGGTCTTGTTCCTAATGTTTCCTCCAAATTTCCAGACCACCATGATAGCGATTGGAATGTAGGATGAACTGGACTGGAGAAGGCTAAGTCATGACTTTTCCTAATATATTTGGTACCAAAAGGTACACTAATGATATCCATAAATACTTCCCTTGTCAAAGCGCAGATTTTAAATAATTAATTCCCTTCATGACTTGCTAATTACATTTTGTGACAGTCTATTTCCTCAGTTTGAAAAGAGGCCTTTATAAATTCCTTTTAATTGAGAATGAGAATACCACAAAAGTACCTGAAACATACAGACTATCTATTTGCAATGTACTGAATGCTTTCTAAAGTTTTGCAGCTGAGGAATTTTCTGTCCATAGAGGACAAAAACACAGCAAAACCCAGAAATGTAGAGAAAGTTACCTTTTGTTTAGAAAGAAAAATACCAACTTGACTACAGAGATATATGTCTTTACAGTGTAAGCTGATGTTTCTTTGTTATATATTTTTTATATTCTACTTGTTTCTAGATGTTTAAGGCAGTATATATAGTACCACTTCCAATTTTTATCTTCGCAGTCACATTGGCAGTTTGGGCTGAGAATTAGTAATTTTATCAAAATCACTCAGCAAATATTAATATATGAAAATAAACGTGATCCTGAATCTCCAACATCCACATTAACCACTAACCCATTGCTGTTTCATTCTGACATACTGCTTGCATTATTTAGCTGGGGTGGGG
>NW_015388749.1:53518-62159 GCF_001527695.2 Protobothrops mucrosquamatus
TAAGAATTATGGTAATAGATCAGAGGAATGTTGCAATGTGGTAAAGTTATTATCTATAATAGTAAGGATCACTACAGAGGAAGTGAAACTGATATCTCTCTCCAAAGCCTGACTGATAGGTTGCAGTCATATACCCATTTTTGCTAGGCATCTTGTATAAAATTAGTGTCTTCATTCTTTAGCCTCAGTGTTTACTCAGATTTTTAAGTTTTTTATGTTTTGCAGTGTGAGATTTTGCCAGAAGAATTGTGACATTGATTTTAAAGGAAGCTTCATTAAAAAAAAATCTTAATTAATATGAACTAACAATATTACTTTACTGGTTTTATTCCTGTGTTTCATTTCTTCACCTGGTTATTCTCTCCCTGTTACAGTATGTGGTTGTTCCATTATTCCCTACAAAGCTTTTTTTTTATCCATTCTCTCCTTGGCTTTTACTCCCTTCACTTCTTGTCATAATGCCATCATTTCTCAGTGTGAAGATGGTAATTTTTGGGAAGGTATTCAATGCAAGTGTGGTGGGTGTTGATTTCTTTGCTTGGCTCCCTAAATCAATACATTTCTTTTGATGGTCTCTTAATGACTGCATGATAGCTTCCTTCTATTTCTCTTTCTTTCTCACCATCCCAAGGGAATGAGCTTTGATGCTTTGATGCTTTGCAAGATTCCTGACTTAATGCAAAGTAAAACAATTAGATTACTTGCCACTGCTGTCTGCTCCTAAATATTCAGCCAGATGAGCTGACATCTAACTAATGTGTTTGAATGCCCATAGTCAATAAAAAGAGGCTTTTTGCATCTTCTGGGATGATGCTTCTGCCTCTGTTTTCTGAAACATTCACTTAGCACAGTAGGGATCTGGCTGAGTACTTTGCCTGGAAGTGTTTTTTTTTTCTTTTTTCAAATTGTCTGGATTCAGATTTAATGTGGGTCAATATATGACTGGCAAATAGTAACGTTTCAGATGTTGTTTTCAGTATTATTGCTGCATATGAGATTCCCTTGTTGTCACAGATTCATAGAAGCTTTCCCCAATTGGCAGTATCCACAGGTGTCAACTTTATTATCTCCTAACATCCCTAACTAGCATTCTGGCTTGGAATTCTGAAAATGGCACTCCTCGTTCATCAGGAGGGTGCCAGGTTGGGAAATATTACATTGGACAATGACATCTCTCCCACAACATTACTTGTACTTTTTAATTGTTTAGAATTGTTTTGACTATAATTATGTCTGGCTTTAATGTCTGCTAAGAACAACCTATTACTGTTTTTGGCAAAGACCACACTTATAGTTCAATCCCACTGAAATATGACTGAGATTTTGAATCTTAAAAGCAGTTCCTCTAGCGTCTTTAATGCTTTTCTGTGGTTGCATTAAGTGACCTTCCCAACTTTCTTCTGTTGAAGGAAAAGTCTCCATCATGATTCATCCAAGCCGGGGATAAACAACATGGCGACTGCTTTAGAAACAAGGTTGCAGTTTGTTGAAGAGCCAGACAGAAAGATGGTTCTGGCAGGAAAGAGGAGAGAAAAAAGACTGAGCACATGTGGGGAGTAGGTTTTTATACCCTCTGAAGCCTTTTGTTTGAAGTTGCTTCCTATTCCTGTGTTGAGGCTTTGTATTTCCTGTGTCACGTATTCTGACCTGAGTGCCTTTCTAGTATTCTGATGGTGATGGGTTAGTCCTATTATGACCAAAGGTCATATCCTGCTTCCCTGGTGCTGGGGCTAATGTCTCTTAGAGTTTGGGTGGGGTATGCAGATTTTAGGTGTCTAAGCTTCTAGCTGGGGCCTTTCTGATGGTTTACATCTGCATTTGTACAGAGCTGGCTTCTGCTTGGGACAGAAAAACTTGGGGGCAGGGTTGGTTTCTGCTTTTTAAAATCCTTTTGAGGAAATATATTTTTATGCCCTTTTAATATTTCCTTCTCTGGGGCTCTGACTTCCTACACTTCTTTTTCTCCATTTGTGAGACAGTTTTATATCCTCTCTTTTCTACTCCTAGGCTTGACTTTGTGTCTTCCTTTGAAGTACTCTGCAGTTGTAGGACCACTTGTAATTCCACATCTTTCAGGCCCATCCTTAGAACAGGGCCATCTCTCTGCTCCATAGTTTCCTTGCATCTGTCTAGCCTCAAGTGTCTCTCTATCCATTTTCTATTTTTACTTGACTACCTCTTGATGCTTATGCTTTAATGAATGCTTAGAGGGCATTGCCTGAAGAAATCAGCATCTAATTATTTATAATTAATTAATATACATATATCAAGCTCAACAGTGTGCTGTGATCCTTCATCTAAGCGAAATCAAATCTTAGGCTGAGTTTCAAATCCCATGGGATTTAAACCTTTCAAGAGGTTCTGCCTCAGGTTGTTTTGTAACTACACGTAACTACATTTGCTTGCACTCTTCTTCGCTTACTCTTCTCCTTCCTCTTCCTACTTACTCAGTTTCAATTTCAAGCCCCTTAGGTAGTATCTGGGTTGCAAGATTACAGCAAGAGTTAGTCTTTTTCTGATTCTCTTTTCTGCCATCTGCATTTTTTGCATCACTGGTATGCCAGTATCTGGTAACCGCAGTTTAGGGCAAGTTTTGTTCTCTTTTGTTTTTCAAATCACTGATGTTACAATACTACAATCAGTAATGTTACTCATTAACAATCATTACATGGCTATATGGATTAGAGATAATCCTACCCTACAGCCAGTGTGGTTTTTTTTTTTAAGAAACACTGTGCCAAAATGTACTTTACCATTTTTTCAGCTATTATTATTAAACTTGGTGAAGGATATTCATTCATTCATTCATTCGGCCTTATTATCTTTCCCATTCCCAAAGCCTTTTCTTCAAATCCAACCAGCAGAAGCCCACTCCTCACTATTGTATAAAAAAAATTAGACACTAAAATACAGCAATGGCTGAAACATTTCTCCCTGCTTCCTCTGATTTACTAACAGTGTGTCATAGAAATTGAGTCTAGGAGAGGTAGTTCTCACAAAGGTTTTTTCAGTGTGTAGTGAGGTTCAATGTAAGGTTCAGTGGGAGAAATTCTGAGAAGAAAATCATTTTCTTCTTCAGGGATAGAAAGTAGGAGATATATTAAAATAACATTACCAAACCTTATAGATTGATAGGGGATTGGACTAGTAGACACCCAAGGTCCCTTCCAGCTCTATTCTGATTGATTGATTGGCTCAGAGAAATTATCTTTTTTAATCAATGTTGGATGTCAACATGAGGAATTAGTCAATTGTAGGTGTATTTTAAGGAACATATCAAACTCTATTAATTTGGGCCAGATGATTCACACAATGTCCTAAGCCGTGTGGCACAGTGGTTAGAATGAAGTACTGCAGGCTACTTCTGCTGACTGGCAGCAGTTCGGCAGTTTGATTCTCACCGGCTCAAGGCTGACTCAGCCTTCCATCCTTCTAAGGACAGTAAAATGAGGACCCAGATTGTTGGGGGGCAATAGGCTGACTCTGTAAGCTGCTTAGAGAGGGCTATAAAGCACTGTGAAGCGGTATATAAGTCTAAGTGCTGTTGCTATTGCTAACCCTAATAAGCTATAGAAGGATGTTTCACCCATAACGCTAAGCAAAATGTCACAGTGGTTGGCTTTGCACCTTATGCTAACCCAAAATCAAACTACAGGATGGTTAGTATAACCTCTGAAACCAATCATAATTTCTTAGCCTGACTGTAATCATTAATTGTTTTAAGGACATGGTGGAGAACTATGTGTGCTACTTTGAACTCTCATAAAAAATAGGATATAAATTTTATTTATTCATTTATAGTTATATGGTTGCCCCTCTCACCAAAAATACTTTTAGGGGGCAAATGAAATGTAAAATTAAAACAACAATATTTTCAACACCACACATAATCAAAGAAAAAGAAATGGCAGCTGAGAATAAAAAGACTTCAACTAACCACTTCAATTGACTGATTCTTATACCCTTCTGCCTGAGGGACACAGCCAGATCTTAAGTTCCTTGTAGAAGGTTAGTAGGGTTATGGTCTATCTGACCTCAAATGGTCTGATGTTCCAGAGGGACAGGCAATGCAAATGACCAAGCAGGCTTCTTGTAACCCTTAAGTTGACATTCTTTGATTGACAAAACCTGAAGCATGGCCTTCCTGCTAAAACTAATAGTGCAGGTGGAAGCCCTGGAGATAGGTGATCCTTCAGGTATCCTGCCTCCATGCCAAGGAAGGCTTTGTAGGTAAGAAAAGCACTGAGTTGCACTTGTAACTGTATTGGGAGCCAGGGCAGCCAATGGCCTGCTTCTTCCTTCCATTTCAGAAGTGAGACTTCTTGCTTGTTTTTGCTTGAAGCATTTTCAGAGGTGGAGCAGCCTTTAAAAAGTGAACCCATATCATTAAAGCATCACACGCAATGTAGTTTCCATTGTGACTAGAATGACAACCATCTTCACACTGCTTCTTTGTCTTGGTGAGAAAAAAAGGGGGATTTTCTTTATTTAAGATAGTGACATGTTATATAGGCCTTGAAATCTAAATTATATGTACCACTCTCATTGGGAATTATAATTACAGTGTATAATGTCATTTAACTGTTTAATGAACTCTGGATAATGCAAGGGAATACAAATATTTGACCTTCCTGACAATGACTGATGGATTGAAGCTGTGTAGCATGGTATCATTAGAATGTCAAATAACATCATTACTCATGATTATCAAGAATTATTCAGGTGAAATGGCAAATCTAATGGAAAGCTATTATTTGTGTGTGGGGGCTGCCATTTGACTTTCGCTGTCAGTGCCAGTCCCTTGATGATGCAGATTGTGTGGCGCACATATTTATTGGACTGCAAAGAACAATTACCACTGCATGCTAAACAAATGACAGTCATAAAACAAAAAGGGTTTCGGCGGGTCATCATCCTGCCAGGAAAATCTTTAATTTTCTCAAATTAAAACAATTAAAGCAATGGTATCATGTGCATGCTTTTAGATATCCACTAGCATTAGAAGGAAAGATGTCATGTCTAATTTGTTCAACGTTTCTTCACAAATCTTGCAGCTAATTCAAACAATTGGGCGCTTGACAAAGATTTTAGATTTGGGGACATTTGCCATAGATGCTGTGTGTGTTAGAGTATGTTACCGTTCCTTTTTGGTGCCTTGTTTCACTTTAGAAGGAAAATGACTACGTATTCAAAGGGTCTTGTACATTTTGAAAAATCAGAGAAGTGGGTGATGCCTTTCACAATTTCCTCTAGTGTCTGTATTTAAGCTCTTTTTTTAGGCCTGAGGGATGCTTTGATTACCTTCAATATGAGGTTTCACACTATGGAGGTCACAAAAATCTTTTAAGGGCAAGATTGACTTGGAAAAACTGAAGGAAGCTTTTGCATATGTGTAAATATCTCTTCTGGCTATTGCAAGGGTTGGCTGAGCAGGTAAATCAAAATAATGCACTGCTTCATTTCACCTTTGGAAGAAAGAAAGAAGAAAGTCATAGCAGCTCAAGGTCACTGAAATCCCTATGCACAGTAATATCAGATTTGCTTTTGTTCTACGTATCTGAATGCTCCACGTAGATAGGCAGAAAATTAATTTTCATGATCTGCTTCCATTATAACCTATAAGGAGCCTAATTGTTGTCTCATCATATTGGTTTTCTTACTTATGCAGCATTCTAGAGCAGGGCTTTTCAACCTTTTCACCCATTGTACCACTTTTAGGATATGGCAACATCCGAGTACCACCAGTCGCCTAGCAAGATGTCAAAAACCTGATGACCCCCCCCAAAAAAGGAAAAAAGTGATAAAGTACAGGTAGTCCTCGACTTACAACAGTTCGCTTAGTGACTGTTCGAAGTTACAATGGCACTGAAAAAAGTGCCCCGCAAGCCACAGCCGAGCAAGACACCTGCCTGCCCACCCAGTGGCGCTCTTCCTCCTGTCCGAGGTTTTCATTGTTGTGAGCATTTCTGTTGAGGATTGGTAGCAGGGATGGGGTGGGGAGGTGTTTGGTTTTTATTCTCCCCGTCTGCTGGGTGGTTGCAGCAGGTTTTGGTCACTTCACATGACCCTGGGACACTGTGACCGTCATAAATATGAATCAGTTGCCAAGCATCTGAATGTAAATCACAAGACCCTGGAGATGCTGAAACATTCCAGCTGATTGGTGCTTCTTCAGGGCTCAGCAGAAGCACCAGGATCAGCGCCGAGCTCCAGCTGGAGCCTGGTGCTGATCCTGGCACTTCCGCAGAGCCTTGACAGACCTGCAGCTCCAGCCATCTCTCGCTCAGGCTTCTGTGGTGCTGCCACCGGTTCAGCTCATTCCCCTCCCCTGCTATCACTTTTCTAGGATGGTTGCATACCACCTGCCAGGTGCCAATGTACCACAGGTGGTACCCGTACCACTGGTTGAAAAGCCCTATTCTAGAGAATAGTATCCATGTAGTAGGTTATGATGTTGGGATGTGAGCCCTGAAAAGTTCTGTATACTTTAATTGACATGATAAATATTCATCTCTAGATATAGGAGCAGAAAAGTTTCTATGTAGAACTTGAATCTCTAGACCAGCCATGATGGTTCAGGAATTCTGGAAGTTGAAGTCCACAAGTCTTAAAAGGGCCATCATTCCCCACCCCTGCTCTAGAGCAGTATTTCTCAATCTCAGCAACTTTAAAATGTGTGGACTTCAGCTCCTAGAATTCCCCAGTCAGGAACAAATTCTTTGAGGGGGGAAAAATATTCATTTCTGAAAACATATCAGTGTCAGAAATTCTCCTAGTCATAAATGTGATCTGCCTTCATATTTCCTGACTGCTGATCCCCATTTCCATTCTGTTATTAAAAGATTTTGGTGCGCTATTCTCTCTGATTGTTAATTTGTCCAGTTTGGTGTCCAGAGGAATGTTTGCTTTTGATAGTCAGACAAGCAGTTTTATGAATGTTTGTCAAAACTTCCACGAACAACAACTGCTGTACTATTGGCCTTTTTGACCCTGGATGTAATATATCACCATTATGGCTTGTAGTATCCTCCATGATTTTTTCTCCTAATCTCCTTTCAAAATACAGTTTTATTAAATCTCTACTATATCTCACTTTATTGACCTTTTTTCCCAAGCTTAAAAACCTTAATATTGTACTGTTTCCTCATACACAAATGGATTCAGTCTCTTAATTTGGTAGTCCTTCTCTGCCCATTATAGGTTTTGCTGTATTGTTTTCTGAAGCAAAATAACCTATATAGTTTTCCAAGTATTGTCCCACCACGAATTATATTATTATTAATATTAGATTATTATATTGGCAAGTTTATGCTGTATTCTTTATGATCTCCATCCTGTTTCGTTTTGTTTCACAGGACAAAAACAAAAGTGGGTAAATACTTCCATTAAACTTGTTCAGAAAAATTGCTACAGTGTGACTCAGTTTCCATTATTTTGAATTATATTTATCTATTTATTACCTGTGGTCTTAACATGGAAAGATTCTTTTGGAGTATGTCATTTCCCCTTTTTGTTTAACCAGCCAAACTAATTTGATATTGTTCACAAATGTGACCACTTTCCTGCTCACATATACAGTAATTCCAGACCACCTCTGAAAATCCTAAAAAAATATCCACCCTGCTACAGTACTCTGGAAGGCTTTATTTTTTTCCTCTTCTTCTATGGCATCTCAATAGTAATCAGTCCTTTAAAAATTAAATTTGTTACCGAAGCATGTTGAGAAGTCTCCTTTATACTTCTACATTTTTGTGTATATATATATATATATATATCATAAGTTTTAAGGAGCAAATGTAGTCTAATCTTACAGTGGATGTTATTTGTTAGGGTAAAGGTGAATTTGTGGAAAATCAGCAGCATTAATATAAATGCCCTTCTCTGGTAATTTGATTTTGTTGATTCCATTCTCAGGTTGCTTCAGTGCCTTTTCTGAATAGCTTGTGCATATGTTATCTTGCTTGATGAGATGGAGAAAATCGAGGTAGATTGAACCAGCCCAAAATGAATTTTAATGAATGATGATTGAACTTATTCATAACGTATCTTTGGAATAGAAATAGGGGTGTTTTTTTAGTCATTACAGTTATAAGAGCATCTCTGAAGTCTTGAGGGGGGTCCAGAGGTTTATTTTCGGTTCATGCTGGGTGGTAATGCAGAAACGCATGCACACTGTTCAGATTTATAGCTTTATCTCTTTGGATCAATAAAATAACCTAATTATTCTACATGGTGGCATGTTGAGACATTGTCCTGTAGACACAGTTGAAATGGAAAATGATTTCTCCAAACACTCTATAGATCAAGTCCAGCTGCATTTTCTCTTTTGGTGCTTTGCCCCTTTTCTACATTCCCCCAACCAACCCACTGTCTTCACTTCTAACAACTACATTATCTACTGGAACAAAAATAGCAAGATGTATGTCTGAAATGTCTCTTTCAGTGAATGTGCTGAACATGGCCTTTGTTCTCAATAATTTAGCAAGTAGAATTTCTATGGGATGAGAAAAAAATCCAATCGGTTCTGACAGACTGGCCATTCCATTGCCAAATCTTGGTCATTATCATGTCATGCTCTCTCTCTCTCTCTCTCTCTCTCTCTCTCTCTCTCTCTCTCTCTCTCTCTCTCTCTCTCTCTCTC
>NW_015388749.1:63168-90409 GCF_001527695.2 Protobothrops mucrosquamatus
GTGCTATGTCCTGGATGGGAGGGAGGGAACTGCCAATGATCTTTTCAGCAATCCTCACCACTCTCTGCACCGCCTTCCTGTCTGAAGCAGTGATGCTTCCAAACCAGACTGTGATGCTGTATGACAGGATGCTCTCGATCGTCCCTCTGTAGAAAGCGGGAAGGATATGGAAGGAAGATGTACTTTTCTCATGCGATGCAGAAAATGCAGGCACTGCTGTGCCCGCTTCACCAGTGTCTCACTGTTGAGCGACCAAGGCAACCTACTCATTAACTGAACACCCAGAAATTTGATGTTGGTAACCATCTCAACAGGTGAATTATTAATACACAAAGGAATGTGGCTGTGCCTGCCTGTGCGTACGTGTGCATGTGTATGTGTATGTGCGCGCATGCATTTAGCTTACTGGCTTGCAAGAATCCACCTATAGCTATCAGCACCATAACACCGTAACTATGGTGAATGGTTGCCGACTTCATCCATTTCACCAATGACTTCAGCATCCATCCATCAAGATTAAAGATGTTAATCTTTAATTACCATCTTGTGCTTTTGATGACATTTCTATCCCATTGCAGTAACACTCCAGGGCAGCTTCTTATTTATTTTTTTTTCAATATGTGCAAGAGTCGAAAGCCTATGGCAATAGATAAGAACTAGAAGACAGTGGTGGTGATAGATGTAGTTGTGCCAAGTGACAGCAATATCAGGAAGAAGAAGTATGTGAAGCTTGAAGGAGGCTTGAAGAAGGAACTAGAGAGGATGTGGAAAGGAAAAGCCAAAGTGGACCTGTGGTGGTAGAAGCACTTAGGGCTGTGACTCCTAAGTTGGAGAGTGTTTCTAACAGATATTCTGCGCAGAAACGTACAGTGCTAACACTAGCTAAAATACTGCACAGAATCCTCCCAGACCTCTGGTAGAGGATCCAAGATTGAGGTAGGCACATACCACATCTAGGGGTAAGAAGGAATTTTTTTAATGTAGTCATATATAATTTTTTTTCTTTAAATCTTAGGTGGATGCCTGGAATCCTATGAAAGATTATTGTGAAAGATAATAGCTTAATCTTTGGGTTTAAGATAAAAAAAGGTCTTCCACGGAGAGACAAACTTTCTAGAAACATTGGGAGGACTATAATATTTACAGTGCCTCCACGACACCCCATTCAGCCATCCCAGTTCCTGCCCTCAGGGAAATTGAACCCTGATGGAACACAGTGCTGGTGTTGTCCTAGGAATTTCTAAAGAAATCTATCATAGAGGGGAAAGATGGAACTAAATTAATCACACTCTCAAATAGCGGAACACTAATGTAAATGATATCTTATCGAGGTTGAGTAAGTGGCTGAAGATGATAAAAATATTGTACAGAAACCAAAGCTCTCCATCTGTAGATATTCATTAAATCGACCATTAATAATTTGTGATAAAGAGGAATAGAATTGCATTCATAAATTTTCTATGTAGATTTTATTAAGCTGGCACATTATATGAATTGATTCCATCACATTTTTGGGATTGTAGCTTTAAAGATAATACTTCTTTATGAGCCTTTCTATAGAATTCTATTATTATACTATTGCAGTCTCTTCTTATCTTTTTTAATACCAGTGTGCAATCAGGAAATATAATTATGGACTTGTATTAGCGATCTTATAATATTGTGTCAGCATTTTCACTACAAATTCTGTTGCTAAGATTTATAAATTGAGCATTAAAATATACTCAGTCTTGACATTGTGTTTGGAAGTTTCCTAACCTGAAAATGAAGCATTTCTCCATTTTACATTTTCCCCGGGGAGCATCAGAGCTGGTAAAAACTGAATCAAAATTCCAGATATATTTCTTAGCCAACATTAGTGTTTCAGAAATAGTCTGTGCTCTCTAGTTAAAACTGAATTTCTTTATCTTCAAAGGATGGCCCCATTGCTTTTTAAACAACAAGCTTCACCACAGACCTGGATAATAAGAGCAACAGGAATTTGATACTATAGTTTGAAAAAAAGTAAGTTAGGCACTTTCCTAACTATGGTGAACTCTAGAGTTAGGAAAAATAGGTAGCCACAGATCCAACTTAAAACTCAAACGAGTCATTCAAGACATCACTGACAGCAAAAAAAAAAGCAACATAATTATTGCATTCCTTGGAATAACTATTGAATGGGGAAGCTCTCTGCACACCTTCCTATTTTGTTAGGTATGGTAGGTCTGACATCTGCACTGACCATATGGCCAAAGGAAAGACAGGTACAATGGATTCTTTACTCCTTTAATGAATCAAATATGTCCCTTTCCATCTCAGTTTATTTATTTTATAGGTTTGTTGTAAAGATCAGAGAGAATAGACTCCTTGCATGTCATTAAATTGTTACGGGACAGATGGGCTAATAATACCTTAGACTTCTTACACAGCTGGTTAATGGCCAAAATCTAGCCCTGTATTCGGATATTCCAATCTTTGCACTGCAACTATCCTGCTTCCTGTTTCAGTCACATGGGCATACATTGTTTCTTGGGAGATGATCAGTTTTCCTTCAAGGCTGCAATGTTAACAATAAAGCAAGGAATGTCAACAAAGCAAAGGCTTGCCTGTAAAGTTTGTTTTGAACAGAAACATGCAGAAGCTTGCTGAAGTCATCCAAAGAAGGTCCAAGTTTCAAACAGCTGGGTTAAGGTTATCAGCCAGTCCAAGAGTCAGAGGTTCTAGAACAGAATCCACACAAAAGACATTCCTAAATTAGAGGTTAGAGAGATGATCTTTTCAACAGAGAACAGAGCTATTTCTTAAAGAGGCTGCAGTTAGCTGTTACTAATTAGGTTTGCTTCTTTGCTTGGCAAGGAACCTAATAGACCTTTGCTATTGTGCTCTTCCCTCTACTTATCTAATGCATAGGCTAAGAGGACTTATGACATGCTCCTTGGACTTTTCCAGCTGCTAAGGTGGTGCCAGTGTTTGATTAGTGATCCCTGGCTTTCTCCTTCCTGAGAATGACATTCCACAGGCTCATGTGAGCAGCTTCAATCCTGATAGAAGAAACTATCTACTGTTATGATCTACAGCAGGGGTATCAAACTGCTGGCTCACGGGCCGGATGCATCATAGCGAAACCGCGCCCACCCCATTGCTGGCAAAGGCAAAAAAAGTCCCAATACGTTGTGACACGTCACGTGACATTGTGAGTTTGACACCCCTGATCTACAGGGACATTTTAATTAGTTATATTTAGCTAGTTGGACTTTGTATAGTCTGAACCAATCAAAAGTTACTGAGCAGATTAAAACATAGTTTTAAAAAAAACCTCAGGACATCTTTAGCCACCAGTTAGAGTTACAGGCTCTGTGGAATAGGACCATTTTGGCTGCTTTTCAAAAAGCTTGAGGGAGGGGGCTGTACATACATCTGAAGACAATAAGTGTTCTTAGTATGACAGCAAAAGCCTGCATCTCTCTCTCAAGGAAGGACTGATAATTTCCCCAATTCCTCTACTACTTACAACCTGTTTGACTGGCCATAGAAATTAGGAGGGGCATGGATCCAATTTGCAGGTAGCTGAACTAATCCTGCAAAGAACCTTCTATCCTTACTTAAGTGTTTAAGCTCAAAGAATCCCAGGTAATATCCATAAACTCAAGATTAAGCCTCACTTACAACATTAGTTACTAGCTAATAATGGATGCTGACTTGCATCCAAACCACAAAAGATATGAACAATTTTATCAACACATACATCATGCCTGCAAACCTCATTCTCTACCCGTCTGGCACTAAAAGAGCTCTAGTTCTGGACTTTTAGGAGGTAGAGTTTAGATATAGTAAGCTAAAAATATGAGTTTTTCTCAATGTTCAGTCAACTATTTCTGATTTCTTGCTGCTGTTGTTTTATATGATTTCAAGCACTTAATTTCTCTTAATTTAGTTTCAGAGAACTATCAGGCATGACACAGAACTGCTTACCAAATCCTTGGGGAAACCACCAAGTGCCTGTAGAACCCTTCATGCCTCTGGAGTGGGTCAGCCAAAAAGATCTGTCACCCAAGTGGAGGTCAAGGGTAGCTGTAAGGCACAGGTTGATGGGGAAATGATTTGACCATGGCAAAAGACAGATATTGATGTTCTCCATTTTCAGCTCATGATACTTCTTTCCAAAAAGGATACCCAGATCAAATATGTGCTGTATGTCGGGACTGTGGGGGCCAGGGACTCAGAAACTACACTGAACCTCCCCCTCCCCAAGAAATGAAAATTAAGGCAGAGTACAATCAGAGCTCTGTGGGGTTTGTGGGTTTGTTTTTGTTTTTAAAAAAATGTTGTGAGCCGCCCTGAGTCCTTCGGGAGAAGGGCGGGATACAAATTGAATAAAATGAAATGAAATGAAATGAAAAACTCTAAGATGGCATCTGGAAGTTGATGAGCAGCCTTTGCTAGGAATCTAAGCAGTTCATACGCTAGCAATGACTCTACCCCAGGGGTCTTCAAACTTGGCCCTTTTATGACTTGTGGACTTCAACTCCCAGAATTCCTTAGCCAGCGTGCCTGGCTGAGGAATTCTGGGAGTTGAAGTCCACAAGTCATAAAAGGGCCATGTTTGAAGACCCCTGCTCTAACCTATCCCTATAGCCCAATTCCAATGATAGGGACTCCAACCAATCATCTCTCTGAAATTTTAGAGAGCAGTTGCAGAAATAAAAAAAAATGTAACATTGGTAACAGTAGTTTCCTCTTTACCTGAATTGCAGGCAAGGGAAAGAAATATGATTGTTCAGGAACCCAAACATTAAATGTTAATTCAATTGTGGTAATAGAAGAAATCATTTCTAATTTTTTGCTGTTTCATAAAAGAATGACTTTTCTGTCCATAGGAAAAAAAATATACTTTTTTTTAAAAAATAACCTTTTTTGTCCATAGGAGAAAAAGAAAATGTTGGCTTCATTAAATAATTGGCATGCTGCTTCCCAGGGCTGACCTTTCTTCAAGAGAAATAAGAATTAGAAGTCGAAAAATAGGGCCACTATGCCCGGCTCTTTCCAGCCTGATTATTAAAACCTCCATCTCACCATGTAGCTTTCTTGAAAAATGAGTTTTTCTTTACTTATTTCTTGAGCAAAGAGAAGTAGGCAAGCTCCAGGCTTTAATTATTGACTCGCATGCTCTGAAAAATAAATAGAAAGGCCATTTCTATTAAGCCAAGACTTTAACGCCCACAGTAATATCAGAATTTCCTGTGAATTTTGTAATTAGACTAGAAACATAATGTTCCAGAATGCATACACCTCAAAAGGATATGTTCCACCACTAAGTGGATCATGCCGACATTTGTTAAATCACCAAACTAAGAAAATGCAATATGTTAGTGGAACAAGCAGAAATCTGAATTCTTATTATTTGATAATGAAAGCTGTTTGGGATGATTTTTTAAGATGTACATGACAACCCAGGACCTGTTGTGTCATCCTTTCAGAGATATTTCCTTACCTAAACAGAGAAATAGAATGACCACATGCGGATTGCTATTGGGTTTTTTTTTTAAATTAAAGAAGAAAACATCATTTTATTAAAGCAAGACAAATATAGATGGTTTTTGTTCAACAAAGGACATTTTGATGGCAACATTTGTGGTGGCTTTGCCATTCTTTAGGAATACATTAATGTTTTGACTTCTTTTTCCTCAGCTTAAAGAAGGGGTCTTCAAACTTGGCCCTTTTATGACTTGTGGACTTCAACTCCCAGAATTCCTCAGCCAGTGTGCCTGGCTGAGGAATTCTGGGAGTTGAAGTCCACAAGTCATAAAAGGGCCAAGTTTGAAGACCCCTGGCTTAAAGCAACATGCAGATGACCATGCTGGAGTAATAGTTTCTCCAGATTCCAGAGAGTACATTCTCCATGGTTTGTCCTTGTGCATTACTTATAGTGAGACTAAAGCATGACTGTATTGAAAACTGCTGAAGAGGGACATCTTCCCCTTCTGAGAAATTGAGCATAATTCTTGGAATCATGATAATGTCATACAATGAGATTCTCATGGAGACAAATTCCTACACTTGGCCAATAAAGAATAAAGAAAGAAGAATTTGGGAGAAATCTTGAGACGTTGCATTCTGGAACTGGTTCCACAAATGTCCTGGATTGCTGATTTCAGTATTTGTTAGCAAGACAAATCTCTCATTGCTCTGGAGATTCTTCTTCTTTCAGCATCTTCCATAGTTTGTTGCCAATGATCATCAGCTGGCAACAATCCTCTCTCTCTCTCTGCAGATGACTTTGACTGATGAAAGGATAAGTCCATTGTGTATCTTCAATGATTCAAAGATATTGGCCCCTGTACGTAATGAAGGAGAGGAACGCCTTATCTTTCCATGTTACAAAATTATGCTGACAATATTTTTTTATTATTTATTTACCATAATGTTGTACATTGCCGTTCTCACCTCAGAACAATTTAAAATCCATGCTGGCTTCTCCATTGAGTTGTAGGAAATTGTTCGAGACAGTTTAAGAATATTATCATATGTTCTTCTGAAGGCTAGAGTGGGACTGGTCTACCTGATCTCCTGTGACAAAAGGGTGAAGCTGGGGGCTTCTAGGCAGAATGAAGGAGTTTGGGTTCCATTAGATGCTGAACTACTCTGCCCATTTTGCTATAAACAGAATGCCCCAGTCGGGGGTCCACCAATGTTGGAGACAATGGAAATGAATAAGTATCCCGTGCCTGGATAATGGTGGTTGGTCCACCATTTTATTCCATTCTGCCCCCCTTTGCCTAACCATCCAAGAAGCTGATGACTGGACTGATATTAGGTAATTCTTCATGTGTGTGTTTGTGTATAGGCACATATATACTTGCACTTTATTTAAGCATTAATTAAAAACCTGATTCTTCTAAGTTACTGGCTGGATTTATGCATTCATATGAGCCCTGATTTAGTTTTTCTTTAGATAGGTAGGTAGGTAGGTAGGTAGGTAGGTAGGTAGATAGATAGATAGATAGATAGATAGATAGATAGATAGATAGATAGATAGATAGATAGATAGATAGATGATAGATAGATAGATAGATAGATAGATAGATAGATAGATAGATAGATAGATAGATAACCTTTATTGTCATTTTTTTACTGTGGGCACACATTAAAAATAAAATTTAGTTGCTTGCTCTCAAAGTGTACATATACATAACACACATTTAAATATACTATATACAACATACAGTATGTATAGACCTACACCCTTACATATAAGTAACATATACACATTAATCACTGTCCATCTTGAATACATAATGGAAGGAAGAAGCTTTAGTGTTCACAAGGTTAATACAGTATGGAACAAAACTGATTGAATCTGGATGTTGTGCTTCAGATACCATGAAGCCTCCTCCCAGAAGGTAACAAGGAAAACAGGTCATGAAGAAGATGTGGTGTCCCAGACAACCTTGTAGACTCTGCTCAAGGAATGCTTATGTGCTATGTCTTGGATGGGAGGGAGGGAACTGCCAATGATCTTTTCAGCCATCCTCATCACTCTCTGCACCGCCTTCCTATCTGAAGCAGTGATGCTTCCAAACTAGACTGCGATGCTGTGATACTGAGTAGACTACAGTTTGTTGGGTTCTCTCATTATTATAACCATAAACCATATTTGCAAACTACAATGGTAGCTTTAGACAACATGCAAAATCAAAGCAAAACTTAAGATTTGGTGCAATCTGCGAACCCTGGCTAAGTTAGATATAAGAGCTGATAAATAGGTGACTTTACAGGCATCTCCCACTTCTAGGTAATTATTGAAAATTCAGGTAGATTGTTTTCCATTTCCATTTCACATCGGCTAGTGCACATGTGGGCTGCTCTTCCATATTTTGCATGCTATTTGTTCACTCTCAATCTAAGCCTGAGGAAAGAAGCATGAACAGGAGATTAGATTCTAGGAGAGTGCATTTGTTTCACAACAAATGAAAAATGGAAATAAATGGGCTTATTCATTTCATTCAATTCTAGTTAAGCAATGAATATCAGAGTAGTTCTGAATGCCTTGTATCCATTCATTTTCATTTGTTCCTCAGATTGCATCCCCCAACCTCCCTTTCTCCCTCAGCAGCCAGTTTAACTAGGCTAGAATTTGCTAGGGCAAGTGTGAGAGATGACCTCTCCTCCTTTCAGGTTACTGCCTAACTACAGCAGTCATGGTGCTATAAATTTCAAACTTCTAACTTAGGAATTCTGCTTTCCGAATCCCCCCCTGACTTCATTCATTGAATTCTGAATGAAGATGCAGAACATATGTGGGTCTATCCCTCCCAGCTATGTCCCTTGTAGAGATAGCAAGGATGACCTTGACAGAGATATGCAAGATCTATTCCCAAAGCAGTGAGGGATCAAACATATCTTGTATTCACAATGGACAGAAAATATGTGGAAGAAGCTCAGACAAAAACAGGAGTCCAAAAAGGGGGATGTCGGGTCCAAAGAATCAAAAATGATATGAGGAGTTACTTCAGAATACTTTCTTTATTGTTGTTCACCTACAGACAGAATCTTGCCAGACTAAAGCAATTATCTGCAAATTGCTATACAGGGAGTCCTGGACTTACAACCCCAATTGAACCTAACATTTCTGTTGTTAAGTAAGTTTGGCCCCATTTCTTGCCATAGTTGTTAAGTGAATCACTGCTCTTGATAAATTAGCAACCTGATTTTGAAGTGAATCTGGCTTCTCCATTGACTTTGCTTGTCAGAAGGTCACTAAAGGGGATCACATGACTCTGGGACACTGCAGCCGTCATAAATGTGAGTCAGTTACCAAGCATCTGAATTTTGATCACATGATCATGGGGATGCTGCAAAGGTTGTAACTGTGAAAAAGTCACTTTTTTCAATGCTGCTGTAATTTGGAACAGTCACTAAATGACCTATGTGAGTCGAGCACTATCTGGAGATATACTCTGTGAATTACTAGGGGCTCTTTTGGGCTCTTTCTACCCACCAGACATTCCAATCTCTGCTGTCTCTTAGCCTTCTGGGAAGGAGCCCCTCGTTCCTGGGACTCCAGATGACGTTCCATCACAGGAGAGGAAATACAGCACAATCAGACTTGAAAGATTCTATTACAGGCACTCTTAAATTTTTCCTTCCTGTGGAGTTGATTTCTTGATCTGATCTACCTGGTGGGATTGAAAGTCCTCCAGGTTTCTCTGTGGTGGAATAGGTTTGGTCTGGAAGGCAAAAAAGATGACTAGGGGACTGGAGGCTAAAGCATATGATGAACAGTTATGGGAACTGGGTATGTCTAGTCCAAGGGTAGGCAACCTTGGCTCTTTTATGATTCGTGGACTTCAACTCCCAGAATTCCTGAGCCAGCCATGCTGGCTCAGGAATTCTGGGAGTTGAAGTCCACAAGTCATAAAAGAGCCAAGGTTGCCTACCCCTGGTCTAGTCTAACAAAGAGAAGGATTAGGGGTGACATGATAGAAGTCTATCATGAGAGAAGAGGGGATCAATCTATTCTTCAAAGCACCTGAAGACAGGACAAGAAGTAATAGATGGAAGTTTATCAACAAGAGATCCAACCTAGAATTAAGGAGAATTTTCCTACAGTAAGAATAATTAATCATTGAAATGGCTTGCCTCTGGAAGTTGTGGGTGCTGCATCACTGGAGATTTTTAAGAAGAGATTGGGCAGCCATTTGTCTGGTGTAGGGTTTCCTGCTTGAGCAAGGGGTTGGACTAGAAGATCTCCAAGGCTTGACTCCTGGGATTGAGGAAGCTCCATCATTGGAGGTTTTCAAAAATAGACTTGACAACCATTTGGCTGGAATGGTACAAAACTCTTGCCTTGAGCAGGGGGTTGGACTAGAAGACCTCCAAGGTCCCTTCCACCTCAGTATTTCTATATTCTGCATCTATGAACCTTGTCTGACTGAAAGCATGAGGAACATGTTACTGTATTTGGATAACTGCTCAAGAGTCCCTCTCTTTTCCTGAATTTGCAGAGGCAGGCATGGAAATGGTGTTTGGGTATCCTGAAGGATTTTAACATTCTCGAGATATCCCTTGTCTGCTTGATTCCATTTCTCTCTGGCTTCCTTCTCGTTTATGGATGCTGCAATGGTCTCTTTGGCCAAATATTGGCAGGTTTGTGCTTCCCTATAAATTGCCCTGACAAGCAGGATATCACTTTCAGAATTACTCTCTGGCACTTTCCTGTCCTGTTTGCTCGCAGCAGTACCTATAATAAAGCGGACGGTTAGGACAATTGCTCTTTGCCCATACGTTTGACAGGTAATTTTTATTTCATGCAGTGGTTACAGCAAGACTCTGTGGGCCTCACTATTACCCTTTTGTGAAGCCAGAAATGTTTTAAATGGTGGTGGTGTGAGAAATCTGTACACACAGAATTAGCTCAGGCTGTGCAAATGTATATTGTGGCAAAGCAAACAACCTAATTAGAAACCAGTCATGATGACTCAAAGGCAAGGGGCAAAGTAGAGAAACCAGCTGTGCAACTGGACCTTTTTTTGTAAACTGAGGACACTATCTTTAACCTGCCTCAATACCAACACAATACATTAATAACACACATACTGTGTCTGTTAGAGGAAATATTGTTTCACTTCCCAGCTGGAACTATAGTGCTTCTGTGATGATAATATTCTTTACTCTTGTTTGAAAGTTGTATCCTGAAACCTGGAGAAAAGTAAATGAATTTGCCTACTATAGGATTCCGTTGTTTATATGGTACAATCAGCTTGTTGATTTAGATATTCAGAGATCTCAGAGGAATTGAGGACACTAATTAAAAATGGCATATAAATTAATTAATAAAATGCAGCATAATTAATGCCATTCTCCACTGTTTCCTCACTGCTAACATAGTTCTATTTAAAAATATATTTCCGTAATACATTTAAAATGGGGCTCTTCCGAAGAAAATTACGAGCTAAATGTAGAGCAGCTAACAAGAATCTTTTATTTTCTGTACAGTAAGGTGGAGGTTCAAAGCAAATGCATTTTAATTATGTTTATTTGTTTCTTAAAACATTTTAATTTTATCTTTGTGCTGAAATTGCTCAAGGTAATAAACAGTATCAACACTGAAGTAACCCTCAAGTGGCACTTGGAAGTAATCTGTTCACTACCATTGTAAAGTCAAACAGCAACAATAAGAATTGTATGGAACAGCTGTAAAAGCCAAGAAAAATCAAAAAGTTGCCTCGAACGATGATTCCCAGTGCATCTCTTTATATCAAGGATTTTTTTTTTCTTGAGCGTATTTAGAAATGTATCTGACTTGAGCAGTTTCTTGAAAAACATTTCACGTTTTAATCAAGTCATACCTCTTGAAATAAGTTGGGAACCCTTAGTCATTTATGTTTTCGCTTTAGATCAGGAAGCCCAATGTAGACCAGAATAGACCCCTTGATATTGTGGCAGTTCACTTATTTGGTTTTCCTTAAAATTAAAATGGTATGTGTGAATTGCATTATGTTTTAGGATAGGTAGGCCACACTTGGAATACTGCATCCAGTTTTGGTCACCATGATGTAAAAAAGATACTGAGACTTAGAAAGAGTACAGAGAAGAGCAACAAAGATGGAGGCTAAAACATATAAGGAACGGTTGCTGGAATTGGGTATGTCTAGTTTAACGAAGAGAAGGACGAGGGGGGACATGATAGTAGTCTTCCAATATCTCAGGGGCTGCCACAAAGAAGAGGGAGTCAAGCTATTCTCCAAGGCGCCTGAAGGCAGGACAAGAAGCAATGGATGGAAACTGATCAAGGAGAGAAGCAACTTAGAACTAAGGAGAAACTTCCTGACAGTTAGAACAATTAACCAATGGAACAACCTCCAGAAGCGGTGAATGCTCCAACACTGGAAGTTTTTAAGAAGAGACTGGACAGCCATTTGTCTGAAATGGTGTAGGGTTCCTGCCTGAGCAGGGGATTGGACTAGATGACCTCCAAGGTCCCTTCCAACATCATCATCATCATCATTATTACTATTATTATTATGTGAGTTGTTTTTTCAAATTGCTGATAGTCAAACAAAGAGATATATCAGTGAGGGAAGCTCAAGATGATATCATAGGCAGGTGAGGGAATATTCCCAGTCAGAGAAGAGTGAAGCAGATTCTGAAGTTATAGGCAAATGTGGGTTTGAGGTAGACAACCTCCAGAGAGTTGTTCCAGTTACATGTTTTGACTGAGAAGAAGTTGTAAAAGGTATAAAAGATAGTGAACTGTCCATTTCCAGCTTCTGAAGTAAAAGGGATGAGTAGAGCAAATTCTTCTGAGTCATATTATCTGGCAGCATCAGAAAACCTGTCATTTTCTCCTTTCATGCTCAATGGGTATCGATTCCATGTTGATATTCCTCTCTAGTAGAACCCAAAGGTGGTTTATTTTTTTCCAAAAAGCAACAGGACTTTTTTGGTTTTTTTCTTTGCTTCTCATTCAAAAGGTTTCCTCAATTGGTGATGTATGGGAATGGGAATTTAGCTAGAACTGAAGAAATTTCTTGAATGAGAAGTGAAAAAAACCAAGAAAGTCCAGTTGCCTATTAGGGGGGAAAAAGCACCTTTGGGACAATCTTCTCCTTTTAAACACACCCCCTTTAAACCATCAAGCAGACTAGAGTCAGGAGGCAGTGTTTCAACCACATACTTCCTTACAGCTTCTAATAATTCAATGAACTATGCTGACCAATTCTGAAGCAGCACTATAGGTAATCGTCAACTTACAATCTTACAATCTTGAAAAGAGTGGCTTATGACTTGTCTTAAAAGTTACAACTGTTGCACCACTCCTGCAATCACATAATTTCAATTCAGGTGCTTGGCACTGGCTCATTTTTACAATGATTATAATGTCTTGCGATTATATGAATGCAATTTATGACCTTCCCAACCCACTGAAAAAGTTAATAGGGGAAAGTGGACTCATTTAATGACTATATGATTCACTTAATGACTGCAGTAAAATTTGTTGTAAAGTTTATGACTTGCTTAATGACCGTATTGCTTAGGGACTGAAATAAAAACAAGCTGTCTTGGTGTGATTTATTGAGAAAAGAGCAAGGTTGTGATAACTCTGTAGTCAAAGGCAAGCTTGTTCCTGAATAGAATAGAATAGAATAGAATAGAATAGAATAGAATAGAATAGAATAGAATAACAGAGTTTGAAGCAACCTTGGAGGTCATCTAGTCCAACCCCCTGCTCAGACAGGAAACCCTACACCATTTCAGACTAGTGGTTTTCCAGTCTCTTCTCAAAAACTTCCACTGTTGGAGCATTCACAACTTCTGGAGGCAGGTTGTTCCACTGGTTAATTGTTCTGTCAGGACATTTCTCCTTAGCTTCTTTCTTTGATTAGTTTCCATGCATTGCTTTTATCCTGCCTTCAGGTGCTTTGGAGAATAGATTGACTCCCTCTTCTTTGTGGCAACCCCTGAGAAATTGGAACACTGCTATCATGTCCCCCCTCATCCTTCTCTTCATTAAACTAGACTTACCCAATTCCAGCAACTGTTCTTTATATGTTTTAGCCTCCCGTCCCCTGCTCATCTTTTTTGCTCTTCTCTGCACTCTTTCTAGAGTCTCAACATCTTTTTTATATCAACAAATCACTAATCATTGTTTGTTCCTATTAGAGTTTTCAGAAGACAGTGTCACTTATGCAGGAAGATGATGTCTGTAACCAACTTGATAAAAGCTGCCTGCAAAGGTTGTCTTCTCCTGTGGGAAAACACCCTGAGATCACACTATAATAAAAGCCATGTCAAAGTACTCTTCAGCTGTTGGTTTGCAGTTAATTGGGGTTAAGAAAAAGTCCCCCTGTACTCTGTGACTGAAAAAAAGAAGCTACTTGCAGATTTAGATTATAGCTCTGTGGTAGAGCATCTGCTTTGTATACAAATGACTTGACATCTTCAGATAAAAAAGTAAAGGAGTCCCTGCGGATTTTACTCTGCTGGTCTTTTCCAACAATAAGAGGTGGTGATCATCTCTGTTTCAAGACCATTGAACCAGAACTGTCCAAAGATATTATTATGGTCATGTGGCCAGCATGATGTCACGGAGCACTGTTACCTTCTCACCGAAGTGGTACCTATTCATCTACTTGCACTTGTATGCTTTCAAAATGCTAGGTTGGCAGGAGGTTAAGATGCTGGGCTTATTGGCTGGAAAGCTGGAAGCCCAGGTTCAAGACTCTAGCACCATGTGACAGGATGAGCTCCTGTCCTCGCCCCAGTTTCTACTGACATCTTCAGATGGATTGTCAGTTTTTATTTCTGCTTAATTTATGGAGGTCACTGAATCCCTATATGCTAATTTTTTCCGCATTCATCCTAATCTAATTCCAGAAGTTGTATGAGAAGAAACTATGGTTTCCCTGTCCATTAGATCTTCTGGAATTCCTCAGGGTAAAGATGGGATAGACATATAAAGAATGAACATTTCTAACCCTTCCAGTTTCTTTTAAAGCCATAGTAAGACCACACCTTGAATACTGCAGCCAGTTTTGGTCACCATATCACAAAAAAGATGTTGAGAGTTTGAAAAAAGTTCAGAGAAGAGCAACTAAGATGATCAAAGGCCTGGAGACCAAAACATACGAAAAACGGCTGCGGAACTTGGGTTTGGCTAGTCTAAAGAAAAGAAGAAATAGAGGAGACATGATAGCAGTATTCCAGTATCTGAGGGGCTGCCACAAGGAAGAGGGGGACAGGTTGTTCACCAGAGCACCAGAGGGAAGGATGAGAAACAATGGTTGGAAACTGATCAAAGAGAGAAGCAACCTGGAATTAAGGAGAAACTTCCTGACAATGAGGACAATCAACCAGTGGAACAGCTTGCCCCCAGAAATCGTGGGTGCTTCATTACTGGAAATTTTTCAAGAAGAGACTGGACAATCACCTATCTGAGATGGTATAGGTTCTCCTGCTTGAGCAGGGGGCTGGGCTAGAAGACCTCCAAGATCCCTTCCAGCTCTATTCTATTCTAAATGAGGTGTAGGGTTTTGTGAGCATTTTTCATCATTAAACTACCCGCTTCCTACGTACATTTACTTAAAAGAGAATGATTCTGAGCAAAAATAAATAAGAATGAGTTACTTATATTTTCAAGATAAGCTCTCAGATTTCCAGAAGCACAGCACAAGTAAAATTATATAAATGAGCATATAAATTATATTTCCTGCAACTGCAGTGAAAAGAACAAATTCCAACAGTAATAACTTTCCTTCTAAAGGTTAACGAACCTCATGGAGAGAGGATTGTTAATTTTTCATTCAATTCTACCGGCGAGAATGCTTTCTGCTCAACATGAGTTACCTTTGATGTGTTCAACTGTCTTATATTAGTCTTATAACTAATCCTTTCATTTATCTTGAACTTTGCATGTAGTAATACAGAATTTTAATTTAAATTGCCTCTTTTACATATAATATCAAAGAACAACATGCCTATCTTATCCAGCACAAATTACATAGCTTTCCCTCCATAATAAAATCTGTGCTTACCATGGGGGATTAGGTTTTGAAGGAAGGAGGTTGTGACATTTTTGTACATAGCTTGATTATGAAGACTTCCTTTGATATGTTTTTTTTAATTTAATTTTATTCCTCTGCTAGCCTTTGACTGGGTTTGGGAGTCTTTAGCACCTGCATTTTCTGTGTTGCATGAGAAAAGTACATTTTCCTTCCTCTGTCCTTACCACTTTATACAGAGGGATGATCGAGAGCATCCTGTCATATTGCATTACTGTCTGGTTTGGAAGCAATACTGCTTTGGACAGGAAGGTGGTGCAGAGAGTGGTGAGGATGGCAGAAAAAGATTATTTTTAGTTCACTTCCTTGTATCCGGGGCATAGCATATAAGCGATGCTTGAGCAGGGTCCGCAGGATGGTCTGGAATGCTACACATCCTTTTCACGACCTGTTTTCCTTGTTACCTTCTGGGAGGAGGCTTTGTAGTATCTGAAGCAGAACATCCAGATTCAGTCACAGTTTTGTTCCATATAGCATCAACCTTGTGAACTCTCAATTTTCCTCTTTCCATTATGTATTCAATTTTCTCCTTAATGCCAGGTTGCTTCTCTCCTTGATTAATTTCCATCCGTTGTTTCTTGTCTTGCCTTCTCGTCCTTTGGAAAATAATTTGACCCCCTCCTTCTTGTGGCAGTCTCTCAAATACTGGAATACTGCTATCATGTCCCCTCCAGTCCTTCTTTTCTCTGGACTGGACATTCCCAAATCCTGCAACCATTCTTCATATGTTTTAGTCTCCAGGCCTTTAATCATGTTAGTTGCTCTTCTTTGCACTTTTTCCAAAATCTCAACATCTTTTTTGTAATGTGGTGACTAAAACTGGATGCAGTTTTCCAGGTGTGGCATTACTAAGGCTTCATCAAGCAGTTCTAATACTTCACATGATTTTCATTCTATGCCTATGTTTATACGACCAAGGATTATATTAACTTTTTTGGCTGCTGCCGCACACTGCTGACTCATGTTTAAGTGATTGTCCACTAGGACTCCAAGGTCCCTCTCACAGTTACTGTTTTTGAGCCAGGTTTTGTTAGATAGGGCCCATTGTTCAAGTCTGTCAAGATCTTTCTGGATTCTGAGCTTGTCTTCTGGGATGTTGGTTATTCCTGCCAGTTTAGTGTCATCTGCAAATTTAATGAGATCCCCTTCTATTCCCTTATCTAAGTCATTTATTAAGATATTGAAGAGTATTGAGCCTAAGACAACACCTTGTGGTACCCGACTGCTTACTTCCCTCCATGTAGATGTAGTACCATTAAGGACTACTTCTTGAGTATGGTTTGTCAGCCAGTTACAAATCCATCTGGTGGTGATGCTGTCTATCCCACCTTTTTCTAGCTTACTAAGCAGTAGGTTGTGATCTACTTTGTCAAATGCCTTGCTGAAATTTAAATATACTATGTCCACAGCATTTCGCTGGTCTACTAATTTAGTCACTTTGTCAAAGAATGAAATAAAATTAGTTTGACATGATTCGGTTTAAACAAACCCATGCTGGCTACTGGTTATAACTTTATTTGTTTCTAGATGTTCAGAGATCTGTTTTTTGATTATTTTTTCCAGTATCTTTCCAGGTATTGATGTCAGGCTGATTGGTCTATAGCAGTGATGGCGAACCTTTTAGAGACCGAGTGCCCAAACTGCAACCCAAAACCCACTTATGCATCGTCGAGTGCTGGGTGGGTGTGGCCCATTGGGTGGGCGTGGCTGCGGTGGTAACAGCAGACTGGGTGGGACTAAAAAGTTCAATCAATCAATTCCAACTTTGCAAGATCTTTTTTTTTCCTGCGAGAAGTTGAAATTGACTGATTGATTGAACCTTTTTTTTTGTACATGGCAACGGAGGCCTAAAGCGAAAAGGTTTTATAAAACCCAGCTGAAGGCCTAGGACTGAGGCGACAGTGTGCGTGCCCACAGAGAGGGCTCTGAGTGCCGCCTCTGGCACCCGTGCCATAGGTTCGCCACCACTGGTCTATAGTTTCCTGGGTCTGTTTATCCTAATCCTATCCTATCCTATCCTATTCTATCCTATCCTATCCCATCCCCTGTCTCCGGTCTCCTGTCTCTTATCTCTTGTCTTTACATAGAAAAGTATTAAAGCATGAATGCCAGTGGAACAAAAAATAAAGGTATTTTAAAACAAATATCTGATTATGTGCCATTAAATAAGCATTGACTCTTAGCAACCACATACTCTATATAGATTTTTTTCGCAACAATTTTTCCATAACTTGGTCTTTTAGGTTTTCTACCCTTTCACCCATTGCCACTGTAATTGAATCATTTCACATTGCTGCTGGTCATCCTTTCTTCTCCAACACAAAGTTCAAAAGTGTCAATACTCTTTATATCAAATTTTCAAAGTCCAGTTTGCTTCTGTACGGTGTTACAGAGAATACCAATACCTGCACTTTTCTGATCCTTTTAGCTATAGACACATCACAGCATGTATCTATAGGCCTTCACAGCTATATTAAGTGCTAATCTGCAGTGTATTTCTTCACCGTTTGTTCCTTTCCTGTTAATGGTTGAGCCTAAAAGGCAGAAGTTATCCGCCACTTCAATATGTTCATTGTTAATTCTAAGGATCATTCTTCTACCTGCTATCATTAGTGGTCATTAGTTTGGTCTTCTTTAATATTTAATTTTAGTCCCATTTTTCAGTGTGCTCCTTCACTTTTACTACTAAAGCTTGCAGGTCCATTGCATTTTCAGCTGTCAGAGCAGTCATCAGCATAGTACAGATCCTTTGATGTTTCTTCCTCTCATTTTAAAACCATAGTGGAAGATTATCAAAGGGAGATCCAACCTAGAATTAAGAAGAAATTTCCAGACAGAACTATTAATCAATGGAGCAGCTTGCCACCAGAAGTTGTGGATGCTCCATCACTGGAGGTTTTCAAGAAGAGATTGGACAACCATTTGTTTAGAATAGAATAGGGTCTCCTGCTCAAGCAGGGAATTACACTAGAAGACCTCCAAGGTCCCTTCCAACTGTGTTATCCTATAGGTTTTATGACTTCTATGCTCATCTTCTTCCAAGCCAGGCTCCCTTAATATATAGTTAGCAAATAATTTGACTGAATAAGGAAGGAATATACAGCTTTATCTCATTCCATTGCCAAGATGGAGTCAATTTGTTTCACCATGTTCTGTCTGTACTCTTTATAGGTTTCAATGAAATGTTCTGGGATTTCCAATTTTCTCAACATATTTCACAGCTTGACATGATCACCACAATCAAATGCCTTACTATAATCAACAAAATGCATATTGACTATTCTATTCTATTCTATTCTATTCTATTCTATTCTATTCTATTCTATTCTATTCTATTCTACAGAATATTCTATCCTATGCTTCTTATATTCTTTCTGGCTTTCTCAATTATCCATCAGTTGTAATATCTTGCATTTTTATTTTCCACATAGAGCTCTAATCTATGTTGGATGATTCTAAGCATTATTTTGCTAGCCTGTGAAATTATGGAAGTTGTTACACTTATCCTACACTCTGTTAATCATGTGTGTGTTGATATTGGAATGTAGATTGATCTTTTCCAATCTGTTGGCCACTGTGTTGTTCTCTTCTTAAATTGTTGTTCCCCCGGCTTTAGCTGTGCAATGTGATGACTTTGGCATCTTGGATGATTCTGCTGGGAATATATACTCTTGATATACAGTACACTCCCAACATTTTTCATTTATCCATCACAAGAAAACCCTCCACTACCATGATAAGACAGCGTACCTTGGGGGTGAATATCTATTTACTCTTTCTATTTACCAATAAATAAATCAACTGCATTCCAGATATGCTGGATGGTATCGTCCATCATTCTTCCTTGTCCTTGTTGCCTGGAGCATGATGGGTAGGCTATTCCTCTGGAGGACACCAGTTTATGGAAGGATGACCTCAGTTTTATCTAATGGTTTTGCCTCAATTTAATTTACATATATGAATTTTGAATAGATCAAGTAATTGCAGTGCTTCAGAGACAATATTTCTTTTCTCTTGAGCTTCCTTGAACTTATTAGCAAACTCTTCAAATCTTCTATATGTTACCTTATCAAATAGTTCATTGTGTGCATACTAGCAACCATATCTTGTGGACGTCTTGTATTTGAATGGTGTTCCTGTGTATTAGAGATGTGTTTTCATAGTTCCAAAACATCATAATGCTTAGAAAGTCAACATTTCCTGTTCTGTCTTTCCAAGCTTTATAACTTCTTCTAATTTCATATAATACAAATGTGCTGTATTTTATTTCTAATATTTTCTTCTTGGAAAACATATGCAGTCATAAAAAAGGTATTATAAAATGTAATATTTATCAGGGATTGTCACTGTGTGTACATGCCTATACAGGACTGCAATATTAGTTTTCAGAAGCAGTGTTTACCTAGAAAAGCCACCCTATATTTATAAAAGTATTCATTTCTCATCATATACTTGCTTGGGATTTTCCTAGATTGTTTCTAGCAGCTGAATTACTTTCTGTAACAAGTTCTGATTATCCCTGATAAAACAAAACAGCATGCTATTATATTAGACATTTATTTGTGTTATTGTTGTAGCTGTGACTTTATTTCAAAATGAAACAGAGGTGCATCAAGAGGACCTAATTGCCCAGTAGCTTTTATTTATTATTATTATATTGAGGCATCTGATCAACCCCAAGAGTTTGTAAACAATACTGAAATTGAATGTTGTTACAAACCTTTTCTCCAGTTTTTTTATTGTCCTACATCATGCTTTCAACTTTACTCAGAAAGTCAAGAGACTAGTGATTACAATATTTAAAAAAAAAATGAGAGAAAAAAGAGAAGAAAATTCCTCAAGAAAAAAAAAAAGAAAAAAAAAAAAAGCAAAACTAAGGAGAAATTTCCTGACAGTTAGAACAATTAACCAGTGGAACAACTTGCCTCCAGAAGTTGTGAATGCTCCAACACTGGAGGTTTTTAAGAAGAGATTGGACAACCATTTATCTGAAATGATCTGGGGCAGGGGTGTCAAACTGCCAGCTCATGGGCTGGATGCATCATAGCGAAACTGCGCCCACCCCATTGCCGGCAATGGCAGAACCGTCCCGATACATTGCACGATGTCACGTGACGTCGCGAGTTTGACATGTCTGGTCTAGGGTTTCCTGCCTGAGCAGGGGGTTGGATTAGAAAACCTCCAAGGTTCCTTCCAATTCTGCAATTCTGTTATATTAATTCATAATTGCTTTCTCTTGAAAGTACGCCTCTGAAAAGATTAGTGAAAAGTTGATTTTGTTATCTTGTTACCAGATATGAATAAGACCCCTTTATTCCTATATCTGTTATCAGAGGAGATCTAAGGGAGGGAGGCCTTCTCAGTATGCCGAAAGTTTCAAAGAAATCTATGGCAACTATAATTAGATCACTGTTTTTCAAACTTGGCAACTTTAAGATATGTACCACAATTTCAAGTCCCACAATTCCCCAGCCAAAATTCCAGGAGTTGAAACCATATATCTTAAAGATTCCAAGTTTTATTTATTTATTTAGCATATGGCAGATAATGCCAGAGAAATCTACATATGCTAGCCAGGGGTAGGCAACCTTGGCTCTTTTATGACTCGTGGACTTCAACTCCCAGAATTCCTGAGCCAGCCATGGGCTGGCTTCTGGGAGTTGAAGTCCATGAGTCATAAAAGAGCCAAGGTTGCCTACCCTTGTGCTAGACACAATGTAGTCCTGACAGCCTAGATTGGTAGTTCATTCCATCTGGTGCTTGCAGGAAGTGAATTAGCTTTACGCCAATTAGATAAGATTATTAGATATAAGGAAAGGTTAATGGAATTGGGTATGTCTAGTTTAATGAAGAGAAGGACGAGGGGGGACATGATAGCAGTGTTCCAGTATCTCA
Organism: Protobothrops mucrosquamatus; assembly: GCF_001527695.2. NCBI lineage: Eukaryota > Metazoa > Chordata > Lepidosauria > Squamata > Viperidae > Protobothrops > Protobothrops mucrosquamatus. The sequence continues at coordinate 84,606 of NW_015388749.1, forward strand.
GGGGCTGCCACAGAGAAGAGGGAGTCAAGCTATTTTCCAAAGCGCCTGAAGGCAGGACAAGAAGCAACGGATGGAAACTAATCAAGGAGAGAAGCAACCTAGAACTAAGGAGAAACTTCCTGACAGTTAGAACAATTAACCAGTGGAACAACCTGCCTCCAGAAGCTGTGAATGCTCCAACACTGGAAGTTTTTAAGAAGAGACTGGACAGCNTGGACAGCCATTTGTCTGAAATGGTATAGGGTTACCTGCCTGAGCAGGGGGTTGGACTTGATGACCTCCAAGGTCCCTTCCAACTTTATTATTATTATTATTATTATTATTATTATTATTATTATTATTATTATTATTATTATTATTATTATTATTATTATTATTATTATTATTATTATTATTATTATTATTATTATTAGTGTTGCTCTGGTTGCTGGTTCTTCCAAGCTTGCCTCACCTCACCTCATGTCACGATGACTCACATCCATCCTGGTCCAACACTGGTTTCCTGCTCTCTGCACACACAGACACAACTAGGTTTTTCCCACTGAAGTGGTACTCATTTAGCTACTTGCAATACTGCATGCCTTCGAACTGCTGTGTGGGCAAGAGCTAGGAATCAAGCAAAGGGAGCTCCCTCTGTTTCACGGAGCCAGGCTTGACCATTTCTGGCCTGCAGATCTAGGGTCATTAAGCCCTTCACCACTGTGTCCCCCCCTCCCCCACCACCAAGTTTGAAAACACTGAGTTAGTTGAATCGTGTGACAAATGATAGACAAGCAGCTTTGTTCTGGAGAGCTTCTATGGGAGGGTTGATGATGCCAGAATTAAATAGTAAGGCCCAGGCTAATGTAAGTGGCCTTTGTGAAACTCCCAACAACTTGGTAAGATCAAGAAAAAAAAGAATTACATAAACTTACTGAAGGTATCTTTATTACTAATCTTAGAAACTGGGAATTTCCAGGCCTCATTTAAAGCGAGAGTTCCTTAAGGCTGAGTCTTCCTGAATTCTGTGAAACCCTTATTCCCAAGCTTCTTTTTACTAGGGCTGAGTTGCTGTTTCTAAGCTCCCAATAGATTCACCTTCTGTTTCCTTTGATGTTATATATCTACTTTCCCTTCCATTACTTTTACAGCCTCAGTGTTCTTTCTGATAAGTTTGTGGGTATCACCTTGGGAAACAGGAGGAAATAAATACCAGTTGGATCTAACTATGGTCCCTAGAACCAACATATTAAGTCCTTAACTAGTCAGCCAAGGGATTATGCTTTAGACTTAGGGGGAAGAAATCTCTATTATCCTCTTTCTTTCTCCTTCTATTCTGTCAGAAGTTTTAATTAACATCACATTTAGTTTTTACCACATTAGTAGGCTGTAAAACTATCCACTTTACAGGTAATGCTTGATTTACAATCACAATCGGGAGCAGAGTTTCCATTGCTAAGCAAGGCAAGTGAGTTGCACCCAAATTTACTACCTGTTTTGACAGGGTTGTTAAGTGAATCACTGCAGTTGTTAAGTGAATCCAGCTTCCCCCATTGACTTTGTTGTCAGAAGCTGGCTGGGAAAGTTGAAAATGGCAATCATATGATTCCTCCCCCAGGATACATAAATACATGCTTGTTGTTGAGCGCCCAAATTTTGATCATGTGACTGTGGGCACGCTGCAACAGTTGTAAGGTGTGAGGACTGGTCGTGTGCCACTTTTTTCAGTGCCGCTGTAACTTCAAACAGACACTAAACCAGTAGTTGCAACTCAAGGATTACCTGATGAGAAATTCCAGAAATTCCAGCCTTGTAACACAGTGGGGGCCATTTGTGACATCTCTGCCAAGGACAGCATTGAAATCTAATATGTCTCTTGATTATCTTGACATCAGTGGAGGAGCGCTATTAGTGCAACAAGCTAGTATTTCATTGGAGATAATCCTCAAAGTCAGATATTGTGCTTGTCCTCTTAAAGAGACAGAAGCTTTGATTCTTGGAAAAATATTCACATTTAGAGATGGCTTCAGAGGTTTTAATTAAGACAGCAAATGCCTATGGGAACTTTTCCTTTAAACTTTTAAAGCTTTTTCTTTTATGAGGGGGGGATGGATGAAAGTTACAAGCATTTGAAGGAGTGTCTTCATCCTTGTTCTACACTAATGCAGTACAGTATTTTGTTCACAATGGATGTGTCATCATCAGTGGGTGTTCATTGGGTTAATAAGAGCTACCTTGCAGTGGGTCAAATAACTAGGGTTTTCCTGTTGTGTCTTATGATATACAGATTAATTCCCTAAATAGATTTCCTATTCTGAACCAAAAAAGCAATCAAAAATAAAAATAAGCAGCTTTCTGGGACAGGTATGTCACAATTCCTGGATAAGCTGCTTGCTACTTGGATTTCTTTAGCTTCAGCTCTTCCTTTCCATAATGCATTTTAATGGTATGATATCAGATCTGGCTGGAGATATGCTGGACTGTGGTACAGAAGAACATCAAATAAATAAAGCAGATGCAGCACTTAGCATTACAAATGCCATCCTGTAAAACATTTTAGATTGCACAATGAAAATATTAGCCTTTCACACTCTTAATGCTCTAGTACAGACATGTCAAACTTGCGATGTCACGTGACATCACGCAACGTATCGGAGCTTTTTTGCCATTGCCGGCAATGGGGTGGGCATGACTCCGGTATGATGAAACTGGCCCGCGGGCCGGCAGTTTGACACCCCTGCTCTAGCAGTTTAGCTGAGAGCCGGAGCCCCGGAGCCATTTAGCCTATATTTAAGTGATTGTCCACTAGGACTCCGAGGTCCCTCTCACAATTACTACTATTGAGCAAGGTATCCCCTATACTATACCTATACATTTGGTTTTTCTTGCCTAAATGTAGAACCTTACTTTTTTCACCATTGAATTTCATTTTGTTAGATAGCGCCCAGTGTTCAAGTCTGTCCAGATCACTTCATGCACTTCATGCATCAGTTCCCTAATTCCTGCAGTCATGTTGGATGCCAGCTTTTCATGCCTCTCAGTAGAATATTCTTTGTGTCAGTCTTAGTGGGTTTCCATTTTTGACTTCCAACAACCAATTGGTGGAAAAGCCCACCTACCAATGTTATGAATCTAAGAGATTCTTTCACTCAATAATTGCAATGCATCAGAAAGAATATATACAAAACACAAATACGACTGTATAAAGATATATGATGTCTTAAGTTTTAAAAAAAAACAAGATATAGGTTTTTTTACGTATTGGGGTTCATGGCATTGAAGCGACACACAAGTTGTTAACCAAGTTCTTCTTTATTCGTTCCACTGTACCACTCAGCAAACAAACAGGCACACAAGCCTTTTATAGTCTCCCAAACCCCTCCAATCACAAACACCCTTTTTCGCGCCTTGCGCATGCACGCAAGACCGGCGCCAACCAGTCTGGTCCCGGGCAGCTTTTAGGTTGCCCGGGACCATTTGCAACATTTCTGGGCCTGCTGAAGTGCCTCAGCAGGCCCAGGACACAACAGGTTTCATCAGGGCTTTTTTTCTCATAGAACGCCCAGAACGGAGTTCCACCACCCTTTTTGGATGGAACCTTGTAGAGTAGGCAAGGCAAGTTGTATGACATGTGTGAGTTCCGGCACCTTTTTTTTTTTTTTAGAACAAAAGCACTGGGTTTCATATTGGAAGGTGAAGTCTAGTCATATGAAAAATATGTCAGGTCTACCCTGCCATCTTAACATAGAGGTGTATGATACCAGGAAAAAACAGTTTCCTATAGATGTACTTATTTGCATTAAACTCATTTTCAATTAAAAATAGTCTTAACTCATTTTCAATTAAAAGTAGTCTTGAAGCAGGTTATAACTAGAAATTAAGACCATCCAAAATTATAAAAATTAGAAACATAAAACAGGGCAATGGCAACAATGGAAACATAGACATTTCAAAGGGAATGTAAGGAGTGATTATATTAGAAAGAACTTATCGGCTGTTCCATCATGGTTGTTATTCCTGTAGCTCTTACTGTTTTGCATAATGCTGTAGTTTATTTTTTAGACTATTTTATTAGACACTTCAATATTTACATGCTTTTCTTCTGTGTTATATTTTGAAAACTAAATCTACATCGGCCAGGAAACTATTGCTGAAGGTCAGTTGTAAAAATAAATCCTAGTAATTCAAAATTACAGTTCATTCAGAAATATATTGTAATACGGTTGACTGTAATACTGTTTTGATAATAGTATGGTCACACTCCATCTGAAAAATCAGGTCCGTGACTGGAGTGCTCTTTGAATCACAGTTTCTGATGGAATAGCAAGTCAGGCCATGGTCAGGGAACTGGGCTGCCAGTTGCATTTCTTCTTGGACCATGAGGCTGTAGCAACTTTGATTAATACCCTTGTCCTCATCTTGTTTGTCCATAAAAGTGCACTCTGTGTGGGGATGACTTGGAAATGCTTTTTATAGAAGGCAGAGGCCAAGTTGCTGGTGGTCACCTCTTATTTTTACACCTACTTCTTGGTTGCTACCTATAAGTTTGCCATTTAAAGTGCAAGTTGTTACCAATATGGCATGGCACTGGGTTGTTTCAAGGGATCTTCTCCTACATAATAATTCTTCCCATCCTGTGACAGCTATAGTGAAGTGGGAGGGAAAATATTGAAGAGCTAATGGAAGACTTTTGCCCTGCTTATCCTTCTCAATGCTTTGCTTTGCTCTTGAAAAAAAATCAGCCAGAGAATCTCTCTCCTCTCCATCCTAAATGTAGCCCTGACCACAAAGAGGATGTCTGTGGAGAGCCTCAATCATCCAGGTCATGGTTATCCCAAAGGTGCTTTTCTATAAGGCAACTGAACTTTCTTGTTTTTTTTTTCCTTGAAAATGTTTAGTTTCTCATCCAACAACTGAAGAAGCTTCTTAGATGAGAAGCAAAATGTTTTCAAGGAAAAAAAAACCCAAGAAAGTCCAGTTGTCTTATGGAAAAATCACCTGTGGGCCAGGTGAGCATCTGTATCTTGTAGTCTTTCAGCAGACCCCCATATCATGCCATGCCACATTTGTTGATCCTAGAGGTTTCAAAAACACAACTAATTCCTTTCACTTAACGTTTTGGCCAGGATATCACAAGTTACAACATTTGTAACTCACAAATAAACCAGGAGAGAGGAGAGGACAAGAGTGGAGAACTAACCATCCCTTATATTTGCCCTCACTTGATTCAGGAATACTCGAAAACAATGATTGTACACTTCCAGGCCAAATATCAGACTGAGCATTAAATGGAATGTTTTAATTAGAATGGAGTTGAAAACAATATAGTAGTAGTAGTAGTAGTAGTAGTAGTAGTAGTAGTAGTAGTAGTAGTAGTAGTAGTAATAATAATAATAATAATAATAATAATAATAATAATAATAATAATAATAATAATAATAATAATAATAATAATAATAATAAAGTTGGAAGGGACCTTGGAGGTCATCTAGTCCAACCTCCTGCTTAGGCAGGAAACCCTATACCATTTCGGACAAATGGCTGTCCAGTCTCTTCTTAAAAACTTCCAGTTTTGGAGCATTCACTGCTTCTGGAGGCAGGTTGTTCCACTGGTTAATTGTTCTAACTGTCAGGAAGTTTCTCCTTAGTTCTAGGTTGCTTCTCTCCTTGATTAGTTTCCATCCGTTGCTTTTTGTCCTGCCTTCAGGCGCTTTGGAGAATAGCTTGACTCCCTCTTGTTTGTGGCAACCCCTGAGATATTGGAACACTGCTCTCATGTCCCCCCTCGTCCTTCTCTTCGTTAAACTAGACATACCCAATTCCAG
>NW_015388750.1:0-4360 GCF_001527695.2 Protobothrops mucrosquamatus
GGCCGCCGGCGGAGGCCACTGGAGAGGGCCATCGAGGCCGCCGGAAAGGGCCACTGAAGAGGGCCGCCGAGGCCACCGGAAGGCTGCCGAGGCCGAAAAGGCCATCCAGACCGCTGAAAAGGGCCGCCGAAACCACCGGTGGACTCACTTAGCAAATGTCTCACTTAACAACAGAAAATGTAGGCTCAATTGTGGCCATAAGTCGAGGACTACCTGTATTTATGGCTTTATCAACTATTTCTCTTACATTTTGTTCATGCTGTGTTTGGATGCGGACTGCAATGTGATTGCCTTCTCCAGAATTCCAAGTCAATGTAAGATAAATAGGCTGAATGAACTGATGCAGCCCTTCCTTACATTGTAGTTTTAAACAACTAATTACTGGTTTAGCCATTCATATCACCTGCTAATTAATTTGTCCTACATTTGTTTTCATTCTAATTTTAGCTAACTTAGGCTGCTTTGCCTATTGTGACTCACATTCCAACAACCTAGCCTTGATTCTAACTTGTTTCTACTGTAGACTTTATTTCCCAACTTTGATCTCCCTTAGATTTCTTCATAATTTGGCCTGTGAAATAATATATTACCATCTTGACATAAAAAATGCAACATAAACATAAAAGTGCAAAATACATTATTTGAGGCTGATCTGACTTAAGTTATATAATCTATATAATTTAAACTACATAAATGGAAGTAATACATAAATGCATACATCCAAATATTTTATGGAAAGACAGGTAGTGCTTTTTTAACAGCTGGCATTCGAAATACTTCAAATCTGAAGTATTGCACAGCCCAAAGTTTTACAATGTTATTTGAAAATAATATTCTACGTAATTAAGCTGCAGTATGGAACTTTGTTTGGAGTAATAACTCATTATAAATATAGTTAGAATTATGTGCAGGCATTTTCTTGATTTTTATGATCAGTTGAGAACATTTCAATAGTCCAAAGCTGCATTGTTGTTTCATTTCTTTTTCACGGCTTAAATATAATCAAAGCTCTACATGGGAATGTTCAAATGATCATACTCTCAAGATCCCTTGATGCTAGCAATGGGGAGATTCTGTATGTTTGGAATGAACAAATCTGCAATTATTACATTTTAGTGTATATTTAAGAAATTTAAAATAAAATATGCACTGTAGATGTGAATATACTGTACGTTTAAAATGTGATCAGTAATGGGATTTGCCACTGAATGCATCTGAGAGCTGGCTTCAACCAGAATGGCTCACGAGCTCAGTAAAATTAATAAAATAAATGAATATGCAAATGCTGTGTTGTCTATATGTCCTAGAGTACAAAAGAATATTCTGTAGAAAAATCTCTTTTCTCCAGGAAACATCTAGTATCCTATTAGCCTTTGCACCAGGAGCTTATTAATAGGACTTCGTCATCTGACTCAACTCTTCTGGACTAACCAAGCAAGAGTCAAAAGGTGTCAAGAAGTGTTTGTGAGTTATGTTTTTTGTCTCTATGTCCTGGCAGTTAGTTCTATAACAGAGAAGTCTTTTCTTTCCAGTCCTTGGATACATTGGACAACTATTGAAGAGTTACACATTTTTGTCTTACAAGCACTGAGGAGTCCATATAGGATTGCCCCTTAGTTCATTAGCAGTTGGTTGTGGCTCTGTGAGTTTGGCACTAAAATGTAGATATTGGAAGATATGGCTTATATCTAATATGAGTGAGAAGAGATGTGACCCATACATTTTCTGGATAATTATAATTCTAAAAAGGTTAGTTTTAATTAGTTTCCAGAAAGTCTAATTAGTTTCCAGAAAGTCTAATGAAACTGTTGACAGGCCTTCTTTGACAGAACTGGAAAAATAATTAAAATAGAGAATTCCTGGAAGCCTGGCTCTCAAATAAATCGACCATCAACAGGCACATAGAGATAAACAACATCTACGTATCATTCAAAAGAGGTGAACAAAAAGCCAAAAAGGAAACAAAAAGACCAAAACACTTCCTCACTAGCAATAAACACCCAGATGAGCAGAGATTAATGCCAAGATTAACACTAGACCAACAATCAGGAAGCAAACAAAACCCCAATCAAGGAACTACCAACTGAGACAAACAAGCAACCCTCAGCCGAATTTAGGAACCACCAAGACCACTCCCCACTCCTTACTGACAGGGCAAGCCACTAGTATATGAATTGAGAAGAAACCCCACTCCCTACTAGCCTTAATGATGTTACCTAATTTGGCAATGAAATGTCTCCAAGAAAACAACCAAGCACAGAGAGCACCAAGGATCCCATAATTAAAATGGTTGGTTAATAAACATTAACTGTTTATTAGAGTTAATTATTGGTAATGTTTCTTACACTAAAATTACACACTCCTTCACTCTAGCCTTAAATCTTTAGAAGCCTGGAACTAGTTTTTTTGTTTCCTCCCTACAGTAATATACATTCTATCTGTGGTTATTATAAAGTGAAGTGGAAGGTAATTGTGAAGTTATTTCTCCATTATTCTTTTAGAGGAATGATTCCAAGAAGTGCTAACAAGTTGAAGCAAATGTCAGCAAAAATCAATAACGTTGAGGTGAGAATATCTATAGACTAAATCAACCTTTGCAGAAGAAACCAAGGTGGCCAGAGGAGATGGAATCTACCTACAAAGATATGTGGCCTCCTCGGGGACTTAAACTGCATTCTGCTGTGTGGATAAGATGTCATAGGTCAGGAAGATTAGAAATTAGCCCATTATGCTATATTGTCCAACTCTTTTAATTGCAGTGCAGAACTTTCCTTCTAATACGGAGCACAATAAAACTAGCATAGATTCCCAAAATATCAACTATAAAATCAGAGGGAACATTGATTGTGGCTTGAAAATACATAATGCTAAAGAATATTATCATGTCCTTACTCCAGTCTTTTAAAGTCCTTTGGTGACATTGGAATTTAAACTGCCTTGTAGAACAGAGGATTTTAGCCATTAGAGGCCCAGAACTATGAACATTGCTTCCCTTATCTCTTCTTCATAATTGCGGTCTTCTGCACTACCAAAATGTATTCCGAAGAAGGAAAAGAGAGAGAGGATCCTAAAGATCGTATTTGCTCCAGGCAGCATAAATAGCAGACCTGGATTTTGATGTGTTTTAATTTATCTGTATGCATCTACAGTATGTCAGACCTCCTGTGTGGTTATCCTGTGTTGTAGCCGTCAACTTACAACAGTCCATTTAGTGACCATTCGAAGTTACAACGGCATTGAAAAATGTGACGTATGAGCATTTTTCACACTTACAACCGTTGCAGCATCCCCATGGTCATCTGAAAACTGACTCATATTTATGACAGTTGCAGTGTCCTGAGTCATGTGACCCCATTTTGAGACCTTCTGACAAGCAAAGACAATGGGGAAGCCAGATTCACTTAACAACCAAGTTACTAATTTAAGAACGGCAGCGATTCATTTAACAAATGTGGTGAGAAAAGTCGTAAAATGGGGCAAAACTCACGTACCAAATGTTTCACTTAGCAACATAAAGTTTGGGCTCAAATGTGGCCATAAGTTGAGGACTACCTGAATTCCAGACGAAGGCAAATATGCATGTCCCAGGATAATGTTGCAGATCCAATCTGGGTTGGTCTCCTGGACCAAAGGTTTTGTCTTCTGAGTTTTCGGATTTGTGTCCGAAAGCTCAGAAGACAAAACACCAGTGTCCTGGTGATTAACCCAGATTCGATCTTGCAGAATTCTCAGAGACCATAATTAGTGTCTTAGGGAAAGATCTATATTGTTGTTGTTAGTTGCGAAGTCGTGTCCGACCCATCGCGACCCCATGGACAACGTTCCTCCAGGCCTTCCTGTCCTCTACCATCTTCTGGATTCCATTTAAGCTCACGCCTACTGCTTCAGTGACTCCATCCAGCCACCTCATTCTCTGTCGTCCCCTTCTTCTATTGCCCTCAATCTTTCCCAGCATTAGGCTCTTCTCCAGTGAGTCCATAGAGCCCTGTAAATTCCCCGTAGCTCTTTTTATTGATTTAATTGACTTTTATTGATTTAATTAAATCGATTTATGTATGCTCTTGCTATTTTTGGTATGTGGTTGTTACGTTTATTTCTCCTCAATTAGAAAAATATATATATAATTTTGACTTGCTGCATTTATTTATTTTATTTATTTATTTTATTTTCACTGACTTCTATGCCGCCCTTCTCCCCACGGGACTCAGGGCGGCTCACAGCATATTAAAAAACAACACAAAAAACATTTCCCCTATAAAACCAATTAAAAACCAAATATATTTATGGCTGTGTCATTATTAAAATCTTTAAAAAATTATTCCCTATTTAAAATTCACCCTAGGTCAGTCCCGCTTGTTGA